>NW_021941229.1:24119726-24404770 GCF_902148845.1 Salarias fasciatus | reverse complement strand
GTACATCTGCCCCGGTGCTGGCGCGGAGCGTAACCGTGGCTGCTGCCTGCAGCAGAAGGTGGTCGAGGCGGATCCGTCGGAGCTGGATGGGGAGCGCCCGAGGCGGCGGCCCTCGAGGTCCTGGAGGGTAGGCAGAGGCAGGAGCGGGGTGGCCAGCGCCTCCTGCAGGAGGCCCCGGGGGTGGAGCTGAATACTGGCCTTGGGGAGGCTGTGCTCCACCCGCAGGGCCAGAGGAGCATCTTTTGGACCCTGTGGTGCAGCCTGAGGATCTGGAGCTTTAGGAGGTTCATTCGAGGACTGCTGGGTGTTTGGAGCTGCTTGCAAAGGTGTTGGTGGCCCCTGTGGACCAGGTGAAGCAACAGAGGTCTGGACAGGGGCAGTTCCTTCTGCTCTTGCCCCTGTTGAGCATCTTTGGTGACCTGTAGGTAAATCCATTACTAGACTGCGGAGACTCGTGGAGAGAGGAAAGCGGGCCAGAGGGTTGGCTTTGAGCTTGTGATTGGTGCATAGAAAAGTCAAGCAGTTCATAATTTGATGGCTGATTATGATTCGAAGCAGTAGGAGTCACAGGTGACGCTTGTGAATTGGAGAGCAGCGTGACTGTCACTTTTGACTGACCCCTGGAAAGAGGAGGGTGGGCCTGCTGCGAGAGCGGCTGAGCTGCGAGTTCAGGTGCTGAAGCTGCAACGCTTTCTCGAGTCAGATTGAGCGGACCCTGGGTCGAAGCTGATGGAGCGAAGCCCACAGGTCCAGGACAAAAGTGGACTTTGATTAGAGGAAACTTGGGAGGCACTGGAACCCTGTGCCAGTGGTCTCACGGGTGGTGTCGTTTCCCGAAGGCTGCTTTGATTGGCTGCTTGAGGAGGAGTACTGGGGGAAATCACGCTGTAATTCGACACAGGCGGCGCAATCAAAACAGGCTGCTGGAGGGAGCTCGACACGAGGAGAGAGGCGTAGCCCAGGTTGCCTTGAGAGTCGGACGGCTCGGGCTCACTCACCTCTGGTGGATTCTCCAGGTTTTCTGAGTGCTGCTGAGCAGCGGGCTGCGAAGGGTGCAGGTCCAGCGGGCCGTCCTCGGGAGGCTGGATCACGTCGGCACTGGGCTCTCGCAAAGGGGCGAGAACAGTCGGGCTGCAGGGGCCAGGAGGATGTTAGCGCCCAAGCTTGAGGGGTCGTTCTGAGCCCACAGAGTCGTGGCGGGGCTCTCACAGGGCCGACTAGCCCCAAACGCACGGGAAGAGGGTCGAGAGTGCGAGTGTACCACCGGGTGCGGCAGGTGGGGCGTTCCACCAGCAGCCCCACTGGGCAAAGGGTGCCCAGAGCCGTAAATGTTCTCTATGTTATCTGGTGGCTGCTCCATGTTACCAGGTGCACAATCTGCAACCCCTTCAGCTACCATTTTAGCCTTATCCACCTCAGCTGGACGCACTCCAACTCCATGTGAGCGCACGGGCTCAAACGAGCTATTGGCACTGGCCTGAAAAATGCCAGTTGGTTTGGGAGGGCTGGGCGTGGGAGGCCACATCTGCTCAGCCGGGCTCGGCTGCACGCCCACATCTCCGGCCGGAGAAGTGTCAATCTGTTCAAAGTAGCCTCCAGCGGCAGCAGACAGGGTGGCTTCATCGGCGAGGCGGGGCTTTCCTGCTGAATGAAAGTACCCATGACCCCCTGGTGCCGACGAGGGCCAGTTCCACTTCCATGGCTAATATTGCTATAGTTCGATGACACGCTGGCAGATCTGATCGGTCTTGGAATTGAATCTGGAGTCTCCAGGTTGGGCCCAGTTTCGAACTGGTCCACTGCATGAGGCGCAGCGGCGGCCGAGCTGCAGGGGGCTTCACTGGGTAACACTTCCTGGTTTGGGACACACTCCAAATTCTCCACATGATCAAACTGGGAATCCAGAGGTTTTTGGGCAGTTACCTGCAACTGATGACTGCCATCATTCATGTAAGGTAAGTTCGCGTGATCTTGAAGAGGAGAGCGCCGCCATGATAATCCAAAGAAACATCGGCGTGGCCACTGGGGGCTTGTGGGTTGCTGTGATGCTGAAAAGGCCCGGAATACCATTAACGGCCTTATTTCTCTCTCCTGCCAGTGTTTCCTCGTTCTCCACGTCGTTATCTTTGAAGAACATCGAGAGTGTACCAGATTCCTGAGCGTATGGAACTGGAGCGGGGGTAGAACTGGGCCCTGGACCAGTGCTGGATGCATGCTGTGATCCAGACGGATCTGGTTGGGGCTGAGAGTGACCATGCCCAGTGCTCATTTGGTGTGGTAGCCCGAGTCTTGTGGAACTTGGCTAAGCCACGAGTCTTGGGGTGCAGAGGTCTGACTGAAGTAACTCTGCGTTTGCAAATGAAATTATGCTGTGGGGGTGCATTTGGGTCTGGCCATTGTGAGCCGGGGGCATTTACAGGGTTCTGAGGAGGGAACGGACCCTGATTCTGCAGGTGCCCTGGATGAATTGGTGGGGTGGGGGTGCCGTGATGTGGGGATGGGCTGTGCGAGGGGTACATCTGAGTCTGTGGAGGGGCAGCGTACGGCTGTGGTTGAGGGTCACTCGTTGGCTGGAAATAGTTCTGAACAGATGGCGGTCGACTTCCGTGATCTGGGGCCCACTGAGAAGGAGAGGAGGTGGGAGGCATTGGCTGGAAGGGCGCAGCGAGAGGAGGGGGCTGTCCATGATACTCCTGGTTAAAAGGTATCTGATTATGCACAGAGGGTGGGGCTGCAGGCGGTGGTTCTGAGGACATGGATGGTGCCGGCTCACCCGAATTGAAATAGCCCTGCTCAGTATTTGGGGTGGCAAACGCAGGACCTGGTGCTGGGAAACCACCCAGAGGTGCTGCATTGTGGGGATTAAACAAGGTCACCCCTGGTAGAGCGGATGGTGGGGGGCCAAGAGGGACACCTGGGATGCCCGCCGACGCCTGTGGTTCTGGTGGCAGCCCCGGGCCAGGTTGGGAGTACATGGGATTAGATGGGGCTTGCGACGGTGGAGCGCTGCTGTTTGGTATTGTTGGGAGACCACCTGAAGGCATCTGGGGAGGAGCTCGACCAAAAGCAAAAGGGTCTGTCATGGGCTGAGTAACAGGCGGCATTGCAGCAGCAGCTGCTGATGCGTGCTTGTGGGGCCTGGTCCTGCGGAACATATTGGGTCCAGAGGGAGGAGGAGGTCCAGAAGCTCCTGGAGGTCCAGTCCGAGGAGGGGGCTGCATGTCTGCAGATCAACAGGCCTGAGACCTGGTCACACTTGTGGATATCACTGAAGATCCTAAAGTCTGGCGGAGCTGGATATAAAGAGGAAAAGAGGGAGTGGTTAAAGAACGGTACACATCTCTGATGGATTTCACCACACCTCTATTTGTACTGTAGTCTGAGCTCCGAGATTAAATCCATGGTACAACGTGGCAACTTTACCATCACCCGTGAAGAACAGTGTCAGAAAAACACATAACACTTCCTAAAACAAACACGACTGTAGCAATCTGAAACCTCTATTCATGTCTGAACTATGTAAAACCTAAGGCTGTGTTAGCTTCTATCCCATTACAGCTGTTATATCGCATTGACCATGTGCTTTTCTGCAGATCATGCTAAATCTCATCTGTCACCAGATGAATCAATCGCAAAAGAACTACTTACAAGCTGCAGGTTTAGTATGCAGAGTGAATCAAAACATGATTACATGACTATGGAGATTAACTTTCAGTTTGAGATAAGATAAAATGGAATTAGATTTCAAGAAACAGCATAGAAATGTTTACAGTGTTTACATGGACATAACAAGCGTGTCAGTGAACTTATATTGGAAAGTTCCTCTTCAGAGTAGTTTTATTATAGGATGAGTTAGTTTTGTTCGTGACAACAGTTTCCGTTAAAGAAGTGCTGAAATGAAAGATAAAATGTGTTGCATTCAGGAACTACCACAATTACAACCATCTATATTATTAACCCTGAGGGACATAATGTCATCAATGGGACGCACATATATGCCAGACAGATCAATAACAAAGCTGGAGCAGTGTGGGTCAGATGACCTGCTCCACCAACGTGATCCCGGATCTCTCAACCGGTCGCGGTTATAAATTTCATCCACAGCGGCAGAAACAGAAGCCGTGCAGGCTAACGTTAGCGCTGCCAACTTAACAAAGTCACAAAGTTAGCTCGTCTCGCATCGACACGCCAACTTCCAGTCGATCGCTGAAAAACTCTGACGCTCCACCGAGCGTGTGGCTCTCCCAGATCTGGCTCGACCAGAAGGTTATAATTTAAGCCGACTGTGAGGTGAAAGGTCCGGGGAGCTGGGAGCCGACAGCTAACGGCTACACGTCCTGGAAACGCCACAGCGAGCAAAACACTGACTAGCCAAAGTCACCTGGTTTCTCTCCCCCGACGCCGGTAATGTGATATAAAGTCAGGATAAGGCTTCGGACTAAGCCCCGACAGGAGATCCCGCGGCTGGGTTACAGCTGGCCGCTCATCGAGCATAATTTAACAGGTTCACTGCCTGGTCAGTTAGCATTAGCATCGCTCAGCTAGCACTGCCAGCTAACTAGCCCGAGCTAACTCCAGGGTTAACAGTTCAAAGGCGGCGCCAGACAGCGGATTTAAGCACTCGGAGTGCGGCACGGTCAGCTCTGTTGTGTACTCAGTCTTACCCGGAGTCGGAAATGTGTAAAGATATGAGTAAATTCTTACAAATGTCTTGGACAGCGAGCCTGACACACCGCCACCATCTTCAATGAACACATCCTACTAGGCTACGTGTACAAGCAGCGTCAAAGGCAAACAACGGTGACGTCGAGGGGGGGGCTTAGCTCAGGCTAATCTGCTCCTTTCCCCCCCTAAACTTCATGTACACAAATAAAAATACACTCCAGAAAGACAAGAAGAAGCACATGAGACATTTTTTATAATGGTCTTACATGAAATCTCCCCATCAATAAACAGTAATATAATGGATATAAAAACAATTTAACATAAATATAACCACATCTCCTGCCTGGAAACAAAAAGGGGTGTCTTCCAAGATTAAACAAATAATAAACCTAAAATTCACCTCACAAATAAATCATTTGAATAACTGAAGTAAGTTTCATGACAGTGCCTGTGACACTGCATGTTTTAATCAATGTTCTCTTGTCTGCACTGTCTATTATTCCCTTATTCTGTGAAATGATACCACCTTCACCTTCTGGTACATTTCCAGTCCCTCCACAAAAAAAAAAAAAAAAAAAAAACAAGAAATGGCGTGTCAATATGTCAGAGTCAATATATTTTAATAATATCCGACTGACTCTGTTGAGTGTAGACCAGCTCTAACTGCAGTGCTAAAAGTCAGTGTAAAGGTCTGCAGACATGCAGTGAAGAAATGATGAAGAAATGAAGCTCTGAACATGATGATGTTGTTCCAGCTGATCCTCCTCTCAGAGACCATCAGGTCCACGCTGGGGCTGATCCGTAGCATGACTCTCATGTCCTCCTTAACGTCCTGATCAGCAGCAGGATACCTTCAGCAACACACTCATAACAACACACTGCAGTCCAGCATTGCAGGAAATCCTTCCTTCCTGTTGCAATGCGACTCTATAGCTCCTCCCTGTAAATAATGCTTGACATTATTTTATCCTTTCTGTACTAAGATTAAGTTAATCCTTGTTCATATTGATTTTTTAAATCACTCCTTTACATTTGATCCTGTTTGGGTTTTTTTTCGATTTCAACTTTCTTTTAGTTAAGTGTATTATATTCTGTGTGGAGCAATGCTTAAATTAAATTCCCTCTGGGATTAATAAAGTGTTTCTATTCTGTGCTGTGATCATGTAAGAATGGAAAATAATGTTACATCTATTGTCTCGTTTGCATTATTGGTACAGTTTTTAATGTATTTAATGCTTATTAATTATTGCTTGTATTCACCACAAATGTTAATTCCACTGAGCTGATGGTCCACTGAGGGAACTACTTCTTGTCAACCATGTAAACAAAGTCATCATGGCTACCACTTCCACATACAGTATACCACAAATATGTTTGTCTATTACAATAATAATATAATAATAATAATATAAATAATAATAATAATAATATAAAATTGACCCCTTGAATTTCAACAGTCCACAAATGAATTAAAAGGCAGGTTAACACTCATCCACTGGGAGGCGCTGTGGGATAATTAACTGCTGAGCCATTGTACCTCAGTTGGACCTCAGTTGGTCTGGTGATGGTGAACTTTGTAACCACAGAGAAGGAACAGTACACCATGTTTAAATGCGTCTGTTTCCTCATGCAGTCCTTGTTTCTATCAAGAAATCACCACTTTGGTGTAATTTCAGATGATGCTCTATTAATTTTGAAGATTTGTGACATTATTTCACAGGTATGGGGAGTTTCAATCAAAATGTAATGATATTATTAAAATGAAAGATAATTTATGGCCCACATTTACTCTGCATCCTGAATATAGAGGCATTTAAGGTGATGAAGACGAGCGATCTGTAAATGAAACATAAATTCGAATGTGTAATGATTCCGGGAAAAAATGTAAGTTAGTAAGTAAGCGTGTTTTCAAACTGGTGCATGGATTTGTCACCAGAGGACTTGAAGTTTGTCAAAATGAAACCTGCAAAATGTTTTTCACTGAGCACTTTTCCACTGCTTGAGAAGTTCAGAAAGCATTGGTACATTGATAGTCACATTGACCCATTCACACACATTCACACACCAGCGGAGGCCGCTGCCATGCAAGGAGCTCAGACCGTCAGATTCAAGCAGTTTGGGGTTCAGAGTCTTGCTCAAGGACGCTTCAACATGTGGTCGGGGAGATAGGGAATCGAACCTGCATCCTTCCAATCAAGAGACGACCACTGCCAAGGAGTCACAGCCGCTGTGATATTAGTGCCGTAACAACTGAAGCTGAAAGTTTTTATTTGTTTTGACACAAAAATACATGTTAAGAAAATGTAAATAATTTCAATAAAGTTTAAACCAAACAGTGACTACAGATTAAATACCTACAATCTCAACTTAAAGACAATTTTAGAGTGAAATGTAAAAAACAAACAAACAAACAAGAAAACGTTTACATTATGTTGCATTATGGGAGCTCATAATGACCTGAAACAGGCACATCCTGCAAGTGAAACACTTATAAAGTTCAGATTTTTGGATTTTGTTTGAATTTACTTTGTTTATTTGCACATACTGACACAAAATAAACTATTTAAAACTTGCCATTTGTATTTTTTCATGTTTTTCAAAGCCTCAGTATGACACATTTCTCTCACTGTTGTTGAAGTCGTGCAACAGCCTGCAGCTGCACAGGAGGCTTCAAATCCTCAGTTTAGACGAAAATGAGAGTCCTGCCTGAAAAGCAGTGCAGTCAAGTCACAGAAATGAGAGAAACCCCCCACCCCTACACACACACACAACCACACACACACACACACACACACACACACACACACACACAGCTCAGTGTTCAAACACTTTGCAGCTACGCCTTGTTCACACACCTCCTCTTCCTCCACTTTCGCTCAGACTTGTCAACCGAAACCCGCCCTGCTCCCAGCAGACTGTGTGTGGAGACGCGGGCCACGGGGCAGGTTGGAACAGACCACGCCGTTTCCACCTGAAACCCCCCGGCTTCAGCTCTCACGTTGCCTAATCCTCCACCGCTGTGAGACACGAGCTGCTGAGACGGCAACAGGCTGGCAAACGGAGTTCAGTTATCTCGGGAAAACGGGAGGAGTGCGTTATAAATCCCACCGGCTGCAGTGAGGGTTTCATAGCGTGTGAGAAATTTGTGATCAATAAAAAATTCAAGTCTTTGTTCAAATTAAGAAGTCGTCGTTATTATCACAACATCTGTTTGTGTGTTTTTGTTGGTAACTTCAGTAGAAACTTCTACTGCAGACATCCGTCCATCCGTCCATCCATCCATCCATCCACCTCCTACAGCATTTCATCCATTCAGGGTCACAGGAGCTGAATTTGTGCAAATAAATTCACACACACACGCATACCAGGGGAACATGCAAACTCTGTCATTTTCCACAGTTATTGTTTGGTTCAGCTAAAATATAGATAGTTTTGTCACGCACACCCTGCACCACGACAAAGACAAAGTCTACAGTTTAAACTGGGAAAAGCACTGGACTTGTTCTAAATTCTTCTTAAAATGGGAAAAATGAATAAGATCTTCTGATAAAGGCCACATACCCAGAAACACTGCTTAATTAGAATGATGTTAGTCTTTAACTCAGTCTTAAATTCATTTCCAACTCTGATTAAATGACAAACAAGGCTTTACAACACAATTATTGACAACACCAAACTACATACAGTATTACACTTCCTCCATCTTTTTTGCAGGCGTACACTAAATAGATAACAAAATTATATATATATATATATAATATATGTGTGTGTGTGTGTGTATGTATATATATATAATTATATAATATATAGATATATATATATATATATATATATACATATTATATAAATTTATTTACCTTCATATATTTATAATACTATTTTTAATTATACCATATTACTCATATTTTATTTTAATTTTTACTTAGTAAATTGTAGAACAAACTTACAGTATTTTGAATATGTCCATTATTTCATATATAATTTAATAAAAAAAATCTGGTCATTTTTTTACATATGAAGGTAAGAATGATCCAACTTTATTTTGTGATACAATCCATTGAATGACCACCTAAAATGCTACATATGAAGTCTAACTGAACAACTCTGAATGTGATGTTGTCCTTGTTTGTCAAGTTTTATTGTGCACAGCTTCTTATAAATGCAGACAACGCCTCCATCTGCATCAACGATGCACGTGGCAAAGTATGCAAATATCTTTGAACACATCTCAATCGATTCCAAATTCTAAATATGATCGTACGATTGATGGAATAGTTCATAATCATGAAATCAGCAGTGGAGATTACACCTTAACCAGCCTCTCTGCAGACAGAACACTGGATGAGGCTGATCTGGTCGTCACGTCTTGCGGGCAGACAGCGGTTGTCACACCGCCGCTGTTTGTCCCGGAGACTCGGCCTGCCCTGTCATTAAGGTGGTGTTTGCAGGAAACGGCGGTGGAGTGGGGAATGTTTGGTTAACCACCGTCTAAACTCCTGATAAGCCCCCCGAACGCCAACCTGAGGCCTGCGGTTTGCTAATGGCACCGGGTCTCCAGATAATCAGAGTGGAGTGAGTTCATCCCTGCTGAGGCACGTATGCTGCTGCTCAGCTGTCAGGTTCGGCAGGTGTGTGATGATTAAGATAGACGCTAAGTACACAGATAAGTTTTGAGTAGGCGCAGAACAGAATAACAAATATTTAGGTTGAGGCTCCTCGTCATCCTGGTTCCTTGTTCCCCCTCTTCCTTCCTCTTCCTCCTTCTGACTGAACACTCACATTAACAAGACAGCTTAAAACCTAACCTCAACCCTAAAACTGAATAACAAACACACACATCTCACACACCGGCGCTTGCGGTTAATGAAGTGACAGTGCAGATTACATGGGCAGGTGTGGCTTGGTTTCCTACAGCAGGATGAGCAGATTAAGATGATAGTCGAGCATCCTATCCGAAAATCTCACACATCCCTTCACAATAAACCGAGTTCCAGCTCCGACCGCAGGAGGGCACATCAAGCTGCTCCACACCTCACACCTCGCACATCCTGAAGTTTCTAAAGACTCTATTATATTGATGTTTCTTGAAACTGGAGTCACTTGAGTTTTGGGAGACTTTTCACATCAGTTCGTTTGAATTCATTTGGCCTTAATGGAAAAAGAATTACTCTGATCTTTTTTCAACGAAAGGAAGAATGCAAAACAAAAGGACTTTCTCAGGTCGGCTCTACATTGTAGAAAGCATCTTTTTTTTTATTTTAATTTCTGTGCGAGTTTGGTTTTCTGCTAAAAATGCAGCTCACCCTTTGAAAGCGGGTCCCAGACATTAATTCATGGATTACGTCTGAATGCATCTCACTACAGAGATGAACTGTGGCACTGTTGTTATAGTTACTGTACTTATTATAAAGAATCATATCTGCTTTTACTTGTATTTCAGCATCTTAGCAAGCGCTAACCTCCGCTGGTAAAACATGAAGATAATGCGGAAGTGCAGAAAAGCTGTAATACCAGGGAAATTCCAGCAGGGGGCGATGATGTTGGTTTCAAAAAGGGCAAAGTGCCGATTTTCAGAGTGCAAATAAACATATAAAGCGCCTGGTTTCAGAACATGTTCTGCTCTCTGTCACTAGTTTCAACAACCGTGTAGTCTTGACCAGACTCTGATTTTCATGTAAATCATCTGTTGATTTTATTTTATGAGTTAATTTTTTTTTTTGCATAATCGCCCTATCACAGCGCCTCCTCTGTCCACGTGTACGGTCACGCGACAGGATCAACCAATCACATTTACATCCGGCTTCATTCAACATGGAGACATCCCGCTCAAATCAATACACGGGATTTCAGAACGCCAGAGAGGATGCCACAATCTGTAAGTTTTGTCTATTTTTATGAACAGATGTTCAGCAAAAATGAGCCGAGAATCCCTGAAGATTTATCCCAATTCAGATAATAACTTTATGATTTATATGGTTTACCCAAAGGGGTGTGAACTGAGTGGTTTCAGATTTCAATCACATTTTAGAAGTTTAAATGTCACACAGACTCTTTTTCCCACTTTCCAAGCAGTTTCACCATCGCCACTTAACTTCCGAAACATTTCTGGTTGCACAGGTAGAACATTCAGACTCCACACAGCCTCCGCTGGAGTCAGCTGAGAATATATTTACTGTGTGACACTAGAGAAAACCAGGAGCGGGACTCTGAGGTGAACGAGGGAAATGAAGAGACCCAACACTCATAGGGTGTACACTCATGTAGAAAACACAGAGAAAATATTTTTTATAAATATTTTTTCCTCCCTTAGTTGATTCTTTCTCAGTTCATTCATCATATTGTCCAAAGGTTTATTCACAATGTTCATAAACTCTATGTGCCTACTTGTCGATTATATATAAGTAATAACTGACAAATGACAGCACATCTCATTCTGAGATGGAGCAGATATAAAAATTGCTTCCCAATCCCTGTAAAATCCCAAATCCTTATTAGAAGTAAACTCCACTCATGTCTTCTGATGAAGAGTTGAGTATAATATTGTTCTTTTATATCACTCAATTTAGAAAACTGCCAACATTATAGTTTCATAATCTTTGGATTTCAACATCGATCAGAAGTCACCAGCTGTGTTTTGTCCTCTGATCTACTTTCATGAAGGATTTTCACAGTAAACCGACGGAGCGGCAGCAGACTCCAAACTGAGCGTCAGAACGCACCAGTGAGGGGCGTTGTTGTTCAGGTGTTCAAGCGAAGGTGCGTTCAGCTGACTTTTCAAGAGCTCCATACAGAAAGAGCGGAATGAAAACGCTCATGCTGAGAGGTGTGACTGTATCTCTCCTGCTGCTCTTCAATCTCTTCAGTTTAGTCAGAACAAGTCAACACTTCAGGTTATTAAGCTCATTTTATTGTGCGTTCAGCGCGTGTTAAGTGAACCGCAACAACAGCTTGAAGGGCATTTTACTCGATTACCCCAACGGCTCTGTATCACATCCAACCATCAATTAGGACTGGGATGCAATTACTGCGCCACAAATGAGGGATAATTTTGTTTTTGTGTTGATTAGAGTGAGAGTTATGGGAAGAGTCGGCGGAGGTGGAAAGTAATGTTTTCACAAGTGGAGGATGGATTGTTTACAAGCAGCAGAGGGGAGAGGCTGGAGGCGGGAGGGGAGGGCCGGGGAGGGCCGGGCGGCGGGGGAGAGGAGACGTCACATCTGTTCCTGCCACTCCCCTGGGGGCCCGGGAGCATGGGAACCACGCTGCAACAGGCTCTGCAAAGTGCGTTTCATGTCTCGATTCTAAAGGTAGATGAAGCTGGAGAAGCGTCGAGGTGCTGCGGCGCCGTGCGGCGGATCCGCGGAGAACAGATGAAATCAAGCGGGCCTGAGAAGTCCTTGAGCACGGCGGGGGAAATAAAGCATCTGTCACCAGCCTGCCATGCATGTGGCGCGCTCTCCCTGCGCAAACCGGTCTAATAAAAGTATCCCCTGAATCTGGGGCTTCCTGTCTGCGGCTTGCGGTCTGCGCCACGCTCGGTTTGTCAAGTCGGGTTTTGAGTTTCTTTTACTGTCGTGTCCCGGTCGGCCCCCCAGAATGTTGACCACCACTCTTTAATAAGCCATTTCACAGGGGTCAATTCTCCTTTCTCCACGGCGTCAGCTGGGTCGCCCCGCTCACCCTCTTCACCCTCTCCTCACCCCGGCTCCCCCGTTGGCATGTGTTGGGCCCGGCGCTGTTTACCGGGCCCGAGCGTTTAGAGGGGTTAGCGTTTCACCGCGGCAGCTGTTGGCACCATGTGCCTCCCCCTCGGGCGGCTGGCCGACGGCACGCAGGCCACAGCTTCACACACCCTGCGGCATCCCCCCGAGGACCCCCCCGCCGCCGCCCCCTGCCACTTTGGCCTTGGCTGAAACCAGTAGCCTCGATCGGGTGTCGGATGGCGGATTAATGTGAAGACAGGATCCCGGCTTTAATTGGTGGCTCCTGGTCGGTGCGCCGGCCGCAGACGGTGCAGCTGGAAGTGTCTGAAAATGAATTCACAGAGGAGGATCTGCGCTCTATATATACACAACGGCGAGACCTGCGGAGAGAACGTGTTCAATCCTGTGCAGCAGCTAATGTCACATCTGTCAGTGGCCGGATTAAGAGCTCCTGTCAGGACATTTTTCCACGTCGCCTCTCTCACTGACTGAACCGACAACTGCAGCTCCCAGGTTTTCATGCCTCAAACGTGTTTATTAGACGAGATTTGGGTCAGACGAGGTGATCTTTGACGTTCTCTTCGGGCAGCGTCACCTGACTGCCAAGGAGCAAAAGAGTCGGAGTGTTTTACTGTGACCACTCGAACATTTACGCCCCGTTTAGACGGCAACGTTTTCAAGTGAAAACAGAGAAACCTTTGTTTCATTTTACATGAAAATGTTGTTTGGAACCACTGAAAATTCAGCTTTTTGAACACGCTGCGAAACCGTCTCCGTGTAAACAGTTGGAAAAAACAATCCAATGTCATCGTCTCTCCGGTTCTCACCATCGTTAATCTTATGTTTGTTAAACATATTGTTCTCTGCGTGCACATGTGTGATTTAAGGACCATAATTTAATTTAATCACAAATGCTTTGTATTTTTCTTCAACATTTAGCACCTTGAAAACATCCCAAGCCAGACGTGAGCAGCCTGTTCATGTCCACAGTCCTCGAAATTCAAATTTTCTTACAATGTCATGCTTGCATGTGATAGTTTGAGCGTTACTGAACTAAAAACTTTGTCTCTGTGTGAATTTGCAGTTTCAGCCCACAAAACACACCGACCGCAGCGCAGTTCCAGATTCCACGTCTTTCAGCGCGGCGTGTTTTCTCTGGTTTTCTCGAGGTAATCAGACGTCGTCCCTCAACCCAAGCGCATGCTTGTTTGCTGAGGCTGATTGGAGACTCTACATTGCGGGCAGGTGTGAATGTGTGTTTGGGTTATTGTGTGTTTCCCTGGGATGTTGCTGTGTACAGTCAGCTCCTCAAATTGGACAAAGTTCCAGGATTAATTAATGGTTTTGAACTTTTCTAAACTCGTAAAACGAGTTAATGTGAACGATCAAGCCATTATTCTAATCTGGTTTAAAAAGATGAGAAGGAGGAACTCGTCTTTGCCATGTGGAGAGACGGTCAACTCAAAGTCTGTCGAAGATTAAGGGATAAAAATGAATGAATGAGGTACGAAATGAAAAGAAAGAGCAGGTCAGAGGTCAGGAAGAGCCTATATAAAGAGAAACACATGTGATCTCTATCTCTGTGACATTTACTTGTGCCATTTGTGTTCAGCTCCAGCTAATGAGTCATCAACCAGTCAGCAGTTCTGGCTGAAGGGCCGTCCCTTTCAAGGTGACGTGCACGACGCGCACAGACACCCACACAATTATCTTAAGTAGCTGAGGACATACTCCGAGGTCCGATCGCGTCTGTGACGTCTTTCAGCCGGCCCGTGTTTTCGTTGGGGCAGTGACTGCCGGTCCCGCCCTGCTCCGCGGTCGGCCGAGTCTTGGGAGAGGGTCGCGGAGAAGCAAGGTCAGGGTGACAGTTGTCGGAGCCCCATCCATACCATTTGGATGGAAAGTGATACGGCGGACAGCTGAGCCTGCTTCTGTCACTCTCAGGGTTAATTTGGAGCGTCTTAACATTCACTCGGTGGATCTGTAATGAACGTGGAACTGGAGGGTGAATGGAAATCTCAGGATCTGCGTCTCCTCGTCTCTCCCCCGTTTCATCCTCGCACATGCTGAACTGCACTGCAGGACAAATTCTTCAATTTGTCTTGTAACCACAGAGCCATAACGGCTGGGGCGCAGCGTCCTGCATGCATCCCGTCCCGTCCGTCACCTCAGAGAGCGATCAGAGCCCCACCTGTGTAATAATATAAGCTAATAGGAACATGTTACCTGGAAAATTCAAGAAAGATTTGAAAAAAAGAAAGTTGTTATAATCTAAAAGGGACTGACATTTTAAAAAAAAAAAACCCAGATTCAGAACAAAAATAATGGAACGCACTGTGACGGTTAAGGGAACCAATCTGTGGAACGCACTTCAGAAAGAAGTAAAAGAGATGCAAACAATCGCAGCATTTAAAAGAAATGTAAAAACTACATTACTGAGGAGTTATGCAGTGTTGGACACATGAGATACGAGTATGTGTTCAGCACGGCACAATCTCTTCTGACAGGACGGAATTGGTCTTGGAATTTTGAAGACAGATAATGAATGAAATTGTACGGAATATAAGTGGCTGGATAAAGAAGAGAGGAAATAAATGAAAATATGAAAACAGGTGTGTGTAACTAGTGTAAAATCAGGTGAAAAAGATGACGGTGTTTGTCAATATTGCGAAAATGTGATGTGATGAAAGAACAGACATTACAAGTTATTCTTCTTTCTGCTCCTTTTTCATTCATTCTCGTATTGTATTTTTCTTTTATGTGTATTTTTTGTGTTATCTTTAATGAAAATAAAAAAAAAAAAACATGCAGTGATTAAGTCTCATTCTAAAATCAGAAAATACTTAATCAATATGAACAGAAAACAATATAAAAATTCATTTGTTTACATTGATCCTCTTTGTGTTTCTTAATCTGAACCGAGACAGGCCTGGACAGGCTTACTTACATTTATTAGATTTTACTGAATCACACACTCAGCTGGAAAGTGTGTGTTCCTTTGATAGAAGTGAGTTTCGTCCAACCATTTTCCCGATCCCCATCCTGTGCTGGTTTCCAGTGTGAAATGTTCTTCTAAATGGAAACAACATGAATAAAACAGGAGAGTTTAACAAACTTTAAAACAAGCTGAACTTAGCTTCTCAAACTGAGCTCGTCTTGCTAAATCATGTTTGTCATTAAACCATATAAACCACCACTTGACTTGGCAACTCATTTCAGAACCACTAGTTGGCGCTGTTGCTGACTTTTGTAATGAAACCATATGTGCACTGAGAATAATATACGATAAACATTAACAATGAGAGAAGTGATATTCATATGGACAGACCACAAAGTGGCTGTGAACTCTAAACACTACCAGGACCGGGAGAATCTGGACTGGGAGTCCTGACACTCTGGATGAAAACATCGTTGTTATTATTGTTATAACTATTTACCACGGTCGTGTTGCACATGGCCAGCAGCAGTGTTTTCAAAAAGTTGCGGGTTTTTTTCCCCCTTTGTTTCTATGGAGAGAGAGTCAGAGCATTTTCAAAAGTTCCACCTTGGGAGCAGTTTTCAAAAAGTATCTTTTGATTGGCTCCGAGCACCGGTGTCTTGTCAAAGTGTTCGTTTTTTCAGTTGAAGCGTGTGTAAACGGTGCCTAAGGTGGGAAATGATGTGTTGCTTCTCGGAACAATGAATTTTTTGTATGTCTAAATGCTAACTGCGTAGCTTCAGTGCTAATGAAAAGGTAGGTAGAGTTCGACCGCTGGGCTGGCTGCTGCTTCTGCTTTCAAAATATTTAACAATCCTGTTAAATCTTCCACTCTTATTGAAATAGTTCAACCATCAGTGGACAAACGGTTTCCCGTTCTCCGGGGTCACCATCGAGCTTTCACCCCGCATGCTTCATGTTTAACACCGCGGGACCGAATCATGTTAAACATTAGGACCAGGACTCTTGGCTGGTTTACAACCCAATTGTTTCCCGCCCTGTTGGGCCTGGTTGTTGCTCCGTTTCAACATACCAATTAGTTCACTTGATAAATGACACCGTATGAACACGCTCTGTGTACCTCCAAACTTGGCCTGGACTCAGGAAAGAAAGCACACTGGGATCCATTAGCGTCCATTAGTACCAACTTCAGTGATGTCTGTGAAAGAGGGAAGTCATTCTTCACTGTCACTGACCTCTAACATGAGGGGCGAAGACCGGCGTTAAATTAGTTATGACAGACTCTGCTCAGAGGTCTTCCAGTCCAGCTGCGCCTTAACTGAATTATCCGTACAGTAAAGTCTTTCCTGCTTCACTTTCTAACTTCTGTGCTTTCAAAAACCTCCGCAGCTGACAGCAGGAAGCTTGCGTAATCTTCCAACTGAACCCTATTTGTCTTGTGAAGTCATAGAGAAAAGGGCAGATTAATGCCAGCGCAGGTTTTGATGGGAAAAGAGGGGGATGAAAACTCTCCTTGTCTTCCTCTGTTTGTTCGCTTCTTGTTTACATTCCACAGGGCCAACGCCGCAAAGCCGAGCCCACGGCGTCAAATCTAATCAGTCAGTTTACAACTCGCACAAATAGCTCTTCTTCTATTCTCACACGCTGACACAGATACTTCAGAGCACGGAATCCAGGTCCGTTTCCTTCGCTGTGTCTTGTTTTTTCATCCCTTCCTTGGCTCAGTCCCTGTCTGGGCCGCGGACCAGCATTTCCCCTCGTTGTGCTTGTGAAGTTCGCGTTCGCGCTCCTCATTCTCATTTTCTCTTTTGTTTTGTCTGGTGTAGAACTCAAGCTCCTTCTTTCTCTGCGTATCTCGGAGCTGAAAAGCACGGGCTGTCTGCACAGGAGGGCCGGCGATGGGAGTCGGGATAACGGCGATCTTTGTTGAGCGCCGCGGCTTTTGGCTGGCAGGACGTGCTCGCTGACACGCCGGTCAAAGAGACACCCGTGGCACGGTGGGAAGGTGGATCTGAGGGACGGAAAAGAGTCCAGACACTCCGCCTGTGAGTCCCAGAGAACAGCACAAATATCCGACTGTGCCGCCGCGACCCATCCCGGCGGCCATCACGGTTCGGATCAGTGGGTCTCTAAGGACCGACTGCCTGGCCTGCCGCACCGCTCCAGCCCTCAGCCGGGCCGGTGTCCTGCCTTTAAACGTCTGCCGAGTGGGGCAGCAAATCTCATTCATGATCCTTTTCTGGCGTTTTGCTGAAGCAGGCATGTCCGTATCGGGTTCTGCCCCGGTGTTGGTCTTTGTGTTTAAGTTTGGGGATTTAGGATGAGAACGCCTTTTAATGGAAATGTGTTGAAGGTGGATTTTTTCAGATTCTAGACCCCGTTTCCAACAACATTCCAGATGAAAATGCATCGTTTTTGCGTCTCTGTGTCAGAAAAGCTTTGCGTTTACACTGCAATGTTTTGAAAGCGATGTAGTTGGCATGCCAGACCAGGAGTTGGCGCCGTTGGTTATGTTTGGAACGAAAAACCCCCAAACCACATGAACAATAACACTGGAGAGTATGTGGACTTTTTTAGGGATTAATCAACTATTTCTAGTCTATATATTCTATTCTGTACACTGTTCTATTCACTTCTGTACATTAAGTGGTAGCAGTGAATAACTGAAAATGTTACTGCAATAATTTAAGTGGGACTTCTTCTTTAAAAGAATGCACAAAACTTTTTAATTCCATCATTTGATCTGCCCCCCAAACTTTCCAAATGTTTGACGTTTTTCACAACAGCCTATCTTGAGGATAACTTCAGTTTTCCAAAAGTTGATATACTGATAAACTCGATTGATTCTTAACTTAAAACAAAAAAAAATCCTGTTATTTTTTGCGTATTGTGAGTGAAAGTGATTTATGGCTGACGTCGGCCATATGTCAGCCCTCTGTGACGATCTGTGAGCTGCAGGATGTATGCTGCCTTGTGATTAGGCCTGACATGGGAAAGAGTCGAAAACCCGGAGATAATGAAGTCGACAAGATAAACGGTCTTTCAGTCTGTTCACATGCTGGTTGAACATGCTTGGTTACTTTGATTTGAGAACTTGACTTTACGTGTGGACAATACACCAACTGGAGGGGTAAAACTTTTCTTTTTAAAGTCGCGGTGGAGAAAGTTAAGATAACATGCATGACAATGCATCATGTCAATGAGGTCCTGTGTGTGTGTGTGTGTGTGTGTGTGTGTGTGTGTCTCCAGTTGTCGCCGCTGTCACAAGGCTGTGAATTAGCGCCCGTTTCCTGCATTGTTCTCACTCTCTGGGGTTATAGGTGGGGGGAGGACCCCGAAGACAAAAAGCAGAGTTGTAGGTAGACCTTGTCTGCAGGGACCACATGGAGCCGGGACCTTCCTGTCCTTCATGGCATTGTCTTTCAGAAAACAAACACACACACACACACATGCAAATACATGCATGATGCCACTTTATAATTCAGCTGGGATTAAAGGCTCATCCTTCACCCTGCAACCACAGGAAAAGAAGTCAGAAGCCTCAGATGAGGAGATCCTTGAGGGGGTTTACAGTGTTTCTTGTCTGAGACCAGCAGGGACCGTCTGATGGTCTCATGGCCCCTGCATGACAAGCGTCAAGTGCCGATCGGCCACCGGAGACCAGACGCATGGCACATGTGGCAAAGAGCTCGATCTGCAGCGCTCGTCTCATTACTGAGTGCCTGGGCATGTCTGACGTTAGCCTGACTCCGAGAGGCCCGTCCAGCGCCAAGGCCGTCAGAGGGAGGCGATAATTGAGACACCTGAGGACCTTTTCCGTCTGATCTATCAGCGAAACGCTCCGGAGAGAGAAAGCAAACACAAGCAGCGGCTCGGGGCCAGCATTGTTCCGCTCAATAAAGATGATGTGCTTTTCCAATCACTTACCTTCAAATGACCAACAAAAGGGACTGTTTATACTACAAACAGCAGCCAACTCGGCTCAAGCCCTTTGGTAAACACTGAATCCCACCGGCCAAGACAAAGGCGTGAACGATCACTTTCCAAAGATCACACACAAATCCTGTGTTTACTCCAGAGGGTTCATTTAGATTCCATATCGATTTTTGCTGTAATACTTCTGCAAGAAACCAAATATGAAGAATTATAGATCCGTTTTACCTACACGTGACTTCAAACACTATTTAAAAAAATCATTGTTTACTGTGAACCAAAAAGTGAAAGTTTGATGTGTAAATAAAGGTTTAGTGCTTTAGATGATCAATATTATTGGAATTACACATTGAGCGTCTGATCTGTGTGCTTCTCGAGTTTCATGATCTTGCTCAAGATAATTATTGCTTCAAAAAGAAAGAAAATAAACACATCAAAATGGAGTGATTGAACTGTGCAGTGATTTTCTGTATTCTTAGTAATCGAATTTGAATGTAATGAGACTAAACTGCATTGGTTTGTAACATCCTGTTCAAATGCCATTACAGAAAACTGGATGACAGCAAAAGTTTGCACAAACCTTTTCCACAGTCGGACGTTTACAGAGAAGCTGAGTGTGTCGGACTCATCTTCAGGAAGGAAAAAAGGGTTTTTCTGTCGTCGCTTTGCTAACCCTGTCACCATAAAGACAGATATCTGCGGTGGGTCGGGTCTGGGTTTGCGGCCTGACAGTCGGGCTGATGTCATGTTGTGTCAGGAAGAGCGATGTTTTTATCACAGACTCTGGCTTCGCTCCAGTCCCGCTCCCACCGAGGGAAGGAAGGGGAGTCTGAGAAACTCCAACGCACGGCGGCCGGCCTGTGGTGTTTGTGTGCAATCTAAAAGAAATGACTGTGTTTTTACACTCTGCTGCGACCTCTCTGAGTTTCCATCCATCCATCTTCCAGGCCGCTTTCTCCAGGTTCGCGGGACACTTGGAGCAGATCCAAGCTCACTCTGGTGGAGGGCAGCTCACCGGTCAATCAGGGAAAACAGACACACACACACACTCAGGACAAAGTTTTCAGGTAAAAACGGAAAACTTTCGTACAGTTGACAGTCAGTCCAGGATCTCTACTCTCCATTTTTTTTCTTCTCTGCAGCATGTATCTGTAGTTTCATTCAAAAACATCCAACAGCATCCACTAGTGGCCCAACATGAAAACTACACCATTCTGGTGTAAACGGGCGACATTTTCACAACTCTGCTGTTTAAATGGGAAACTTCTCTGAAATGAAAAGGTAAAAGGAAGAACGATGCGTTTTTACTATAAATGTCCCATAAATGGGTCCTCCTTTTTTTTTAGGACTGTTGTTTGTAAAAAAAAAAATCCACCGTTGCAGACGGAACATGCAGACTGCACAGAAAGGCATCAGCTCTCTCTGAATGTCGAGCGCTGACCGCTGTACCACCACGAATTCCTGTTTCTAAGTTAAGCTTTGATACAATTTGTTTTCCTAGCTTTGGGCTTTCCCCTCCTCAACCTTGTGAATCTATTCGGCGGCATTTTCTCATGGCCTCAGATATTACCCCCCAAATAAATAAGCGTCTCTCGTCAGAGAGAGAGACTCTCACAAGCAGAGGCAGAAGCTCGGATTTCTTGGCAGAAAGAAAAAAAAAAAGAAAAGACAACCCTGCCAGCATTTTTTGAAAATCAGGACTCTCCTGATCTGAAGTCGAGCCACGCCTCGACGACTCACGGCGACGCGAAGGAGGGCAAGTGAAAACAGCGTGCGGCGAATGAGCCGAGCGTGAGCCCGACGGAGGGGAGATTTCTCACGGTGGGTCAGGTGTTTCCTGCCGCCACCCTGCAAGCCCGTGCACATCTTCTCCTCAGTGCACCCAACACATTTCCCTCATCGCTACACATTCGGGTTTCTGTTACGCAACGCCGGCGTGGCTGAGTGTGCACGCCGCCGCTCTCGGCTCCTGATGTTTCCCACACTGCGTGCGTCTCGGAGACCGAGCCCCTCTTGGCGTGCGTCCATCTGGCAGTCACACCGAGAGAAGGACCAGCATGTGCGTGGGCTTCACAATAAAATAATCTTTGCCCTGAGGTGCAGAAACTCTGCCGCAACTCTCGAACAGTTTCACTTGTCCTGAGGGAAGAGAAAGAAAAAAAGAAGGATTCTGGTTGAAGACATTAGTAAGTTCTTATTAATGTGTGTGTCAGCTGAAATACTATAGAAACATGATTCAGTACATACACTACACTTGTCAACAGGAACCAAAAGCATTCATGTGCTTTGAAGAGCCTGCAAAAAAAAAAGGACCTTTATGCAGCAAGTTATGATGTGAAACTGGATCTGCGCAAGAAGTGAGCTATTCTGCATTTTATTTGCAGTTTTTGTTGTTTAGACTTCTGAGAGTCACATCCCGATGGAAATGTGAAGACTGCAATTTTGAAAACGAGTGAAGAATGTGATCTGATGACCCAAATCTGTGCTTTGGTGTTTACTATACACACAATAACATCCGAACCCCATCGAACTCGAGGGAATCTGGTAGTATCAAGTTGTTTATTTGCCCTCAACAGAGGGAAATTTAACATTTATTTCACTTCAGAGTCTTTGGGGCTGTGATGTTTGAAAAAACCAATAAACAGCCTTCACGGACTGATTTAAAGTGGCACCAGAATAAAACAAAAGCTACGAATGTAACTACAGTTCTATGAATCCCAGACGACCACCAGAGGGCGGTGCTGAAAGCACTGAAATGTTCCCGAAGCACACGCGCAGTTCGTATGTATACCAACAGCATCACTTGTGACCCCTGTGTGACCCAGGAACAACCATAAGTTCTGGTGTCCAACCCCAGGTTCGATTCCTACGGAATCTTTTTCTTGCGTGATCATGAGGATTCTGAGTGTGAGAGCGCTCTGGCGGTCATCAGGGATTCATAGAACTGTAGTTACATTTGTAACTTTCTTTCTATTTCATCCCTCCTGACCAACAGAGGGCGGTGCTGAAAGCACTGGAATGACGTATGCCAACGTAGTCACGAGGAACCCCGAGCCTCTGCAGAGCCAAGGACCATACCCAATGGATGGGGAGGCGGCGTTCATGCTGTACCACCTCGAGAAAAGGTGCCGGTGTCGTCCAGGAAGCAGCTGCACGAATGTCGTCAGGGTCCTCCCCTCAGGGTGGCCCAAGGTGTGGGCAGCGCTCTGGTGGAGTGGCAGCACACCCCCGATGGTAGAGGGTGGTCCAACAGCTGCTAAAAATGAAGTGAAAGGTATCCACGATCCAGTGGGAGAAGCATTGCTTGGAGAGAGCAGAGCCACCATCAGGGCCCCCTTAACAGCCCAAGCTGGTCGGAAGAACGAACGCCGTGGCAGCGTGAATATAGCCTCCCAGGGTTCTTACTAGGTACAAGAGTTCCACCCGGTCCTCGAGGGACGCTCGATAGGAAGCTACAACATGTGAGCCTCATAGGCTGAATAAACTGTAGACCTGACAGCAAATGGGAAAAAGGGCAAGGTTCGGTCTAGATTGGCAACCCAATATCTGGGTACCACTCCAGGCATGATGGGCTGATAAACAAAAGCAATGTACATCACTCAAGTATTTGGCCAAGGTAACGGCCACCGGGACGTGGTCTTGCGTGACACCCCTTGTAGCACAGGCTCACGGAGGAGGCTGACCACACGCCATCCAGCACGAAGCGCAGGTCCCATGCTGGGGTCTGTAGCTGATATTGCTGGCACATACACCCTCAGGGTAGATGGAGGGCGACTTCCCCAAGTATCCAGGACTGCAGGGACCGGGCAATGCACCAGGTCCACCTTGTGGATGCCTTGTGGAGGCTGGTGGTCTCCTCAGGGGAAACCAAGAGGACAGTGGCTCGCTCCCTCTGAAGCAACCCCAAATTGTGCGTGACGCCCCCCTGTGGGGCACCACTCAGAACTGAGGACTGGAACAAATAAAAATAATAGAGAAAAAAAAACACTTTCTATACTTTTTATTTTAATTAGAATTAAATATTACAATTCAAACTGTACATTTTGTTCATTTCAAAATCATAAGTCACTGCTGAGGAGGGCCATATTTTAATTTGTATCTATTCTAACTTGTTGACCTGCATTTTTGTAACTAACAACATTACTTGTACGGAGTATTAGTGAAGAGAATTTGTGTTTTATGTCTGTATCTATTTAGGAAAAAAAAACTGCCACTGTTAATGACTTTTTAATTATCTGTAAAATATCCTTTGAAAAAGATATTTCACAGAGGCGAGTTGTATCAAATGAATGTTCCCAGGGTCAAAGTAAGTGTAAGGCTGTAAAGCAGCTTCTTCCCTTTCTTTTCTTCTCACAAATGGCACTTTAAATAGCATTTCCATTATAATAAGTAGTTGTAAAATGCAGAGCCTTGGGCTTTTTGACAGATCTTGTGAATTAACGCGCGTCACACTGTGGTGCTGCAGGTTCAGGGCGTCTGCCCCTCATACGGTGCACCAACTCTGAGATTTACCTTCTGGAGTAGAGTTTCAGAAAGTTTATCGAGAGCCTGCGTTACCTTTAAAGTGCCCTATTAAAGTTCATCACTGCTAATTTTGCCTGTGATATAATTAGATGATTGAGCTGAAGGTTGAAGCTGATTGTGATCACTCCGTGCTCTCAGCTATTTATTGCTGTAAAAAGAAATTATACTTCACTCATTAATGACCTGAGTGGATATTGAGAGGTTTTTTTAAAAAGGGGTTTTTAGCAGCATTAAACCAGGTATCACTTTTTTTCTCAACAGTTGTGCCTCAACATTTCATTAAATCTCTTTATGGGGTAAGCAAATGGTCACTTACACTTAGTTCTCAATTCTTCACTTTAACTGTTCGCTAACTTTTAAAGATTTAAGACGAAATTGATTTTCTGAGAAAGACAAAATGTTTTCTTCCAGGATACTTGTACGATACAGTGGTTGAGGAGACAACAGGACACACTGAAGTTTTCAGACTTTTTCAGACTAATACAAACAATACATTATTCCACTGTTCTTTGTAATTGGTCAGTGAGGACGAAACAACAGAAATCCAGAAAATTGTATATAAATAACAAAGAAACTGGTTTTGCAATTCAAATAGTTTTATAAATCATCATAAAGTGTCATTTCACTGTTTTTGTTTATTTGTACTACCATTACAATCTCAGAATGTATCTTTAAATCAACTTTATGTTCAGAATGTGGTCATTTTCCAGAGTCATTGCTTAGTTTTATGAAAATATCAACAATTTCAAAGCTTACTCTTTGTGAATAAACTTTAAATTAAACTTTAAAGTTTAAATTTCAAGGTCAATATGTTGCTAATAACCAGTCCGAAGATGTGTCAAAATTAAACAGTTTCACTGTATAATCAGTTCTATTCTATTTCATTCATACAAAGGCTCCCTGAATTCTTTTTTTTAGTTTTGTGTTTACATTAATATGGTGTCTGTCTTAAATAGGATTATTTTTGGAGAAGTCTGATTGTCTAGTTGAGTAAAATTGGTCTGATTTCTTCTTGAAGATGTGTGGATTAACTGACATCAAACTGAAATATTGAAGTTTCCACTTGTGATTTTTAAATCACTTGATTCCTTTCTGGGTTGGTGGAGGAGATGAGTGTTTATTCTCCCAGGAGGAGGAGGAAGAGGAGGAGGAGGAGGGACAGCAGGAGGAGGAGGAGGAGGAGGAGGGGGAGGGGGCAGCCTGCAGTGGGAGGAACTTGCAGACTTTGCTATGGTGATTCATTGAGAACTCAGAAGGCACCAAGTGAACATCTATGAATTGAATCCTGCTGAAGACTTCGCTCCCTTCTCCGCTTTCTGCTGGATTTACTCCCCTTTTTTCCTCCCTCCTCAGAGAAAGCAGGACGCCACTTGAGGATTTTTTTTATTTGGGACATCTGGAGAACCACCGTGCGGATCTATGCGAACCCGCCGTGGAGTCAGCCGCGTCTGTGAAGCTGAAGAGGAGGAATGTATCGTTTCTTTGTGAAACTAATATTTCTGATTCCGGCAATCGTCATCTCACAAGGTAAACCTTCTAAAGTGATTTATTTCTCATTCCGGGGAGAAGCGCTGTGCAGAGTGCATGAGGAAAAACTTCAAGACTGTGGAGAATTCAATGAAAATACACCACACTGATTTATTTTTATTGCTTTATTTTTAAACATGTCCGCGTTGGAAGGTGGGAGCGTGTTTGATTTGATTTGTGAAGAAGTTGTTTTGGAGTTTTTTTCTTATTATCGTGGGAATAAAGTCGCTACAAGTGGAGCCGGAAAGAGACGCTCACTGCGCTGATGGGTTCCAAGATTATCAGAAAAATAAGGGAAGAAAACCCAGAAATCACGCTTTGTGCACGAATAAGAGCATTTTATTAGGTTCAGCTGTATTTTTTCGACAACTTTCTATACTTGTTTGTAAGTTTCATTGACTTATTTTTTTTTATATATTTCACCTGTTTTTCATTCAGGAATTTTTTTTTTTATTGTGACTTTATTTAAACTAAAGGCTCTTTTTGTAGTGCGCGGTTTGTTCTGGGAGATGCTGGTTTTAAGTAACACTGGAGATAATGGAAGCGGTGCGTGTGTTGGGGCAGAGGGACGCAAAGGGGGGGGTGAGGAGGAGGAGGGGGGGGACCTTTGTCTGCCTGTGTGGAGGAGTGTAGTGGGGGGGGGGGGGGGGGGGGGGCTGTTATTCCCGTCTGCCGGTAAACAATGCCCGAGGAGAGTGTTTTATGGCTCGTGCTGGAGTCTGATTTCTTTTGTTCCGCATCTGAGCCCCGCAGCTGCCGCAAGCCGCTGCTGGCTGCGCTCTTCACGCACCGCGCACCACGCGCTCCGGCCGCGCCGGTGTCCGGAACCCCCCCTTTCACCTCCCCACGTGATAGTGTCTATCCCCCAAGGACACTTGTGTAACTAATCAATTAAAAAAAATTATAAAAACAGGACGCGCAAAACGCGTGTGTATTAAAATTTAAGGTTTTATAATATATTTTAAAAAAATCCAATTACTGATTAATTCCCCCCATTTAAACCATCTTAATCCAGATTAATCCCAGCAGCTACTTCATCTGATTTCCCTTTTTTCAAGGTGCACCACGCACCGCTTTAATGTGTTTGTGTGTGTGTTCTTCTGCGCTGGACAGGCCTGAAATGCTCCCTGCCCACTGAGTCCTGCCTGAATGGAGGAAGATGTGAAGCAACCTCGAGTGGAAACGGAGAATGCAAGTGAGTCCAGGCCTGCATGCTGATGCTGCAGATGCTGCACGTCGTTTACTGCTTTCTCTCTGTGTGGCCTGTTGGCATTTGTGTAGTTTTCATAGAATGCTCAGTGTGAGGGTAATTTTGGTACTTGAAAGTACTTTTTTTTTCTTTTTTTTTTCTGGGGTGGGGGGTTTGGAAGAAAAGGGGCCACATATTCCCCCTTTCATTCCAGTCTTTGAGTGGGCCCTGTGCCCAGCAACCGGAGGCCCTGCAGTTTTTTTTCTTGTGGGCCGGTGCTCCTGTAGCCCTCCAGAAACCACACAGCTCAGTGTTCACACACACACACCCCAAAAAAGACTTTTATGAAGTGAAGAAGTAAGAATCCAGCAGGTTGGAGAGGTGAGAGAGAGAGATGTCTGGACAATAACCCTTCCCTCCAGTCCACTCCCACCCCCCCCATCATCCTCCTCCTCCTCATCATCATCATCCTCATCTGCAGCAGCAGCAGCAGCAGCAGCGGTCCTGCTAATGAATGCAGGCCCCGTCGCTGGCAGAGAGAGGACGCGTCCAGCCCTAAATCTTGTTTTTCTGCTCTTTCATGGGCGACAGCTGGGGCTCGCCAGCCGCCCGTCACCCATTGTCTTGCAGTCAGAATAATGCTGTGTGAACTAATCTGAGTAGGGCTTCCCATCATGCCGCAGCCACCCCAAACACCATCGGCGCACACCAAACCCCCCCCCCACCCCCCCCGCCCGCCCGCCCCCCGAAAGGCCCGTCTCCTCCACTCTGAATGGACGCACCCTCTCCCACCACCCCGGGTCCCTCCTCCACCCGGCGGCCTGTGATCTCCATTTTAGAGCCAGATGGCTGCGAGATGTAATTGGATTGGATGTCGAAGAGAGTGAGATTAATTGGAATAAAGTACAGAAATTCGAAGGCAAACAAGGGGAGCGGACAGAGCGGCAGATTGTGGGCTGTTTGTTTGGAGTGTGGATTGATGTTAATAGATTACGGGGTGAGACACTCGATATGGGAACATATTCTGACTTTCACGCAAACCGGCTGATTTGATCTGATCAATTTCTTCTAAAAAAAAAAAAAAGACAAAATCGAATCAGTTTTGGAATAACGGGAATAACCAGATGTGATTTGGAAGTGTAAGAAAGTGGTTTTGTGATTTCCAGTTGTGTTCCCCCCCCCCCCCCCCCCCCCCCCAAGGCCCAGAGGGGGCCTGGTTTACCCCCGGGGCATGGGGTCATGGCAGGCGCTTATCTACTCTGTGGGGACAGGGGGGAGGGGGGGGGGGGGTCTGGGGGCTATTGAAGAGCCTCTGCTTCTAGCCCACGGCCACCAATTCACTAATCTGCACACTCCACACACACACATGCAGCCGGCCGCACGTGTGCGCATACTGGCACACAGAAAGTCCCTGCAGCCCTCCGCCCCCACAAAGCTGCTATTGTGGCCTCCATCTCTGCTCCTTCCAATTAAAGAAAAAAAAAAAAGAAAGAAAGAAACGATCAGGATGAGAGCATCACTTCACCTCGCTCACCCGCACTCTCTCGCTCTCTCTCCTCTCATTAATCACTCATCCCTGCCGAAGCCAAGCAGCCGTGCGTCCGTCGCGGGGTGCGTGGCGGGATTCGGGGTCGGGGTGAAGCGGTCCGCTGCTCCCAGTTCCAGTTTCTGGGTCGTTCCGTGTTCGGGAGGGAAGGCGGCAGGTCACTGAAAGCCGTTTGTGCTGATCTCACGGTGAGGCGTTCAAACGGCGGGTCAAAGGTTTGAACGCCGGTTAAACCCGCCGAAAGCTGCCGGCGAGCCGCGGTTCAGGCAGCGGCGCGTAAACATACGGTGACACAGATTTGAGTGGTTAGGATTGATTTAAATCCTCGTTCAGCACAGTTCCCACGAGCGCGAGAGTGAAATCACATGTTGGCATAGAGAACAAGGTTAGGCGGCGGTGATCACATGTCTTCTGGACGTGTTTGTTTGGCTTGTGTTGAGACCAACTGGTGTCCTTGCAGGGAGGATGTTTCCCTCCACTTCCTGGCTGTAAAAATAGCTAGTCTCACTTTAAAATCTTGAAAGACTCTGGGTATCCCTGGCTGGGTTCCACCTGGCTCGGCTCGTGTTTTCCAGTGCTCCTCTCCACCCTTTGATCCCGCTATAAAGCAGGTAGATTACGTCAGTGAAGGTTTGAGACATGTCGAGCTGGAGTGGTTTCCTCTGACAGCTCTGTGCAGCACGGAGACAGATCCCATCGGCTCAAAGTCGTTTTACGTTGATTTGATGAAATCAGACAGTTTCTGTCATTGTTTTCTTGAAAATTTAGCATTTCAGTGGTGCCAACATTACAATATTGCATTTTTATTAACACTTCCTGGACTACTAGCTTGTGTTTGCCACAGCTGGTTGGTTTTGAGTTGAGTGGGTAGACACGGTGATGTGAGACTTCATGGAAACCACAACAAGCCGCCGAGATGGGGAAGCGCTCGGCTGCGATTGGCTGAGGCGGGAGGTTATCTGAAGGTCCGTTCCTTCCTGTTTCCCATGGCACTTGCAGTTGTCTTGTTGCGCAGGCAGCGTCGCGCGAGTCAAATTTAGTTCCCCGTTTGCGGGACGGCCAGCGAGGGCTGCAGAGGGGTCGGGAGGTCGCCGCTCTCCTCGCCCGACTGACCGACCGACTTTGCTGAAATAGACGCCGTTTCGCTCTGAGGTGACTGTTAATTATAAACTCCCGAAAACATCTCGAATGTCTCCCCACGTGTTTGGAATACTGCAGGATGTGCGCCAGAAATAGAGAATTGACTGAAAGCGTGGAGCGGCGGCTGCGTCCGGACCTTTCCGACCTTGCACGGAGCTGTCTGGTATTGCGTATTGCTGATAAAATGTCTCGCCCATAAAGGCCGTCTCGAGCGAGCCCAGCGCCACTAAAAAGATGTTACACTCTCCCTCAAGGAATGCCGCTCTTCATTTGTCCTCCTATAGGATTACCGGCCAGGTCCCTGTGAAGCCGCTGCTCCGTGCGGGCTTAAGCCAATCAGGGGCGGACGGGTGCATGACGGGGTTAAGTGTGCCTGCTGGTGTCGGGCTTTTTATTGGGGTTTACGGTCGCCACTCCCCTGGATGGGCCCATTCCCGAGATGCCAAGACCCCCTCACTGTAAAAAAAAAAAAAAAAAAAGAAAATGAGCAAAGTGGATGATGTGTTCAGGTTCCTTTTGCCGTTGGTTTAAGCCTCTCAGGTGTAAAGAAAGGCTTGGTCACACATACTTTCCCGAGGCCTCGGAGTGTCTGGAGAGGCTCACGGAAGACTAATCAAACGTTTGCTGTCACAGCGGACAGATAAGGGCCTATTTTCCTCAAGTGGGTGCTGAAAGTTCACATCTACTGCAACAAGCTGTCAAGTTTCGAAACGACACCTCTTCTATTCTGGTACTGGCCTCCGCCGCGCCGGAAAGACGGAGGAATCAACCAGTATGGAGAGTTTTCCGAGACGCCGTCACGGATCGAAGGTTATCCCCAGAGCCGCTTCTCCCGCTGGGGCGATTATATCACCTTGATTTCTATCGCCATTTAATGAATCGGCCACCAGTAAATCAAAGTCTGTGACGAGAACACTGTTTGTTAACTCCTGCTTCGTGCCTGAAATCGATCTATCGCTGTCATTATTCAGGCAGGTGTTTAGTTCTCGTCCACTAAATGACTTCCATAAATCTTCCAGCTTCACTGAGAAAGTGAGACGTAAAAATAGCTTCATCGCTGAGAAAATGATCCACGGAGAAACTGTTTCATACAGTTATCAAAACCATGACGTCTTGGTTCGGACTCACGTCTCATTAAACTCTTATGATAACAGATTCTAGCAAAGTGCACAGAAATCATCAGGAACGTCCCTCATCTCCTCTGTTTCAGCCTCATTGTTCTGTTGCTGGTCTCAGTGACAGATGCGGACCCCCGGGGTCAGATCCCGGCTAATGATCCCACATCCGAGGGAACCTCAGCAAAACGACGGAGCGAGAAACAGATAGCGAAAGTGAGAAAACGGGGGTTGTGAAAGCCGGACGGAGAGAGTGAAGTAACAGAAGTCATTTTGAAATGTTCCGTCTTTCGTCGTTTCACAACTCGGACTTCCACAGCGGTGGCATCTCCGGCTCACGGCTGGAGGATAAAGTCACCCCCAGAGTGACAGATGGTAGATCAGGCCCGGCAGAGAGGGGAGAGAAGGCAAAGAGGCCATCCCACAGTCACAAAAGTGTTGGGGGTCAGAGGTCGGGGAAGCATCTGCTCCGGCCTGAGGGGACATTGCATCGCCGGGAGAGACCTGTTGCCGTGGTGCGTGCTGCCTGTGGGTGGATCTTTATCTCCGACTGTTCTGACTTCAGGACAAAGAGGATCCATTACAGTTAGTGAGCACAGGGTGACACACTTACACACACACACACACACACACACACACACACACACCGTTAACAACGCGCCTAATCCATTATCCCTGGTGAGCTCTTCGTTCCAAATCCCCCCCCCCCCCCCCTCAGAATTATTCAGCATTTTCACGGAAACCCGGAGTAAAGAAGACTTCAAAGCCCAACTGAAATGCTTTCACAGTCTCCCACCAATTACGACTGTCTGCCGTGGCCGTGGGGGCGCACGGCGCTGTTAAAGCCCCCCGAACGCTCTCACCTCACTGAGTCAACACTGGAGGTTTCAGCAGGCTCCTGCGACATAAGGGAACGCTGTAAAAAGCAAACGGCTGGGAGCCATAAAAAGCCCCCCCCCTCGGGAGGAAAAACAAGAGAAAAAGACGAGTCGTGAAACCCGAGCGCGAGCAGAAACAGAGGTACCGGGAGAAAAGCGAAAGAAGAATCAGTGCTGTGAGAAAGAGGAAATTCAAAGAGAAAAAAAAGGGAAACAGGTAAGTAAGAGAGGAATTAAGAGAGAGCGGTGCAGTATGAGGTGGGGGGTGCCGAGGAGACAGAAGTTGCAACAGCTGACTTCACATGGGTTCTTTATGTCCCCAGAGGAGAGGTTGGCTTGTCAGCACCCCCATCTGAGAAAGGGGACAGGGGGAGGAAGAGGAGGAGGAGGAGGAGGAGGAGGAGGAGGAGGAGCCCTGTCCAACAGCTGCCTTCATTAACATGCGCACCTGCTCCCTGTGGAGATACTCGGAGGCCAACAGATGCCCTCCCTCGCTCAGGAACACTCAAACAACACTCGCGTGCACAACTACACACTGCCACACAAGCCCCGATTCAAACATAAACACTTTTTTCCCCCCTGCTTTAAATGCTCTTTCACGTGACAGATGGGACTTTACACTTATGGCCATTTAATGTGCATGCTAAATTATTAGCTGTTTGTAAACAGGAATCCAAAAATTAAAAAAAAAAAAAGGGTGAAGTTTTTGCACAATCTTTGGTTCTTGGTGAAATCTGAGGGGCAATCCTCGTCTAACTTCCACGTTAAGTGTTTGGTGATTGGTTCGGTGGGAGGTGTGTGACTGTTGCGGCCGCAGTCCTCGGTCTGGGCGGCGGGGAAGCGGGGCTTAGGGCCTGAAAGCGGCGCTCGGTGTGGGACATCCACAGGCGGCGCGGTCCCCTTGATCTCTCCGGTCATCCAGGATGAATGTGGACAGCGCGGGGGCCAAAGGTAGATGGGAACCGGCTCTTTCGGCCAGACTGTTTCGTGGCATCTGTTGTCCCGGCGGAATGTGTTTTCAAGGTTCTGAGGGAGTCTAATCCAGAGAGACACACTAGAACAACATGCCGTCCCCGTCCTGCTGCAGTGGGACTTTGCTCGGCGGGAAACTTTCAGGTCCCCTTCCACTCCTCCCCCCTCTGCCCCCTCTCCCATTATCCAGCCTTTGTTTCCATGATCGTTCCCATGTTTTTCTAAACCCGGCCGCTCGCCGTCCTTGCTGTCTGTTCCCAGGTGTCCCAGCGACTACGTGGGCAACCGATGCCAGTACCCGAGCCCGTGCAGCCCCTCGCCCTGCCGCAACGGCGGCGAGTGTCGGGCCATCTCCCACGGAAACACCTTCGATTTCCGCTGCGTGTGCCGCCTGGGTTTCACCGACCGGCTGTGCCTGACCCCCACCAACCACGCCTGCATGAGCTCCCCCTGCCGAAACGGGGGCACGTGTGATCTGATTACCCTCTCCTCCTACCGATGCCACTGCCCGCCCGGGTGGTCAGGTACGCCGCCGAGACTCAAACAAAGTAGTGAATCAACAGTATATACCTGTACATGCAACAGATTCACATTTTTATTCTGTAAAAATGATTACAAGAATAAAAAAACTGTTGCGTTTCAGAATAACTGAACTTATTTTCTATTTATTCTAAGATTTAACACCACAGACTGAAACAGTCGTTCTCAATTGTTGTGCATGATTTTGAAGTTTGAAATTCAAGCGATAATTAAACATTTATGCCTTATTGGTGATTGTTAAAATCTGCCAGAAAGAAATCTTAGTCCAGGGTTGACAAAGGTATGGTCCGCGGGCCCAAACTGACCCACAAGAGACTCCGATCCAGTCTGGAAAACCGCCAAACAAATGGTTAAAACTTACAAGAAAGCGTTGGATTTTCTAAAGAGAAGCAAATCCAAGCGGAGATATCGGTGATGCTGCCATGAAAGATCGCTAATTAGCCTTAACCTCAGAACCGTGCTGTCAGTTTGTAAAGCAATGCAAACAAAGCAAAAAGGCTGCAATTAGGCATATTTTTTTAGACATTTCACTGAATTTTCATAATTAAAATTTACTTTATGTTGAGATAACAGTCATATTTCACTCCTAATTGTTCAGATTTTCCAAAAATATATATAATTTGAAGGTTATTATGTTGCTATGTAATGGGCGTGTCCCACTCAAGACAAAATTCAGCTGTATGTAAAATTAGTTTGACCCCCCCGTGCTAATAAATAGTTTATGTAGTATCCTGAAAGTTTCCATACAGACTGTAACCAAAACGTTTCCATCACTCAAGTGTTAATTTCCAGGCGAACCACAGGAATTCATTCACGTTTCACTGTCTTGTCTCGAAAGGCAAGTCCTGCCAGATCGCCAACCCGTGCGCCTCAAACCCGTGCGCCAACGGCGGCCAGTGCTCAGCCTTCGACTCCACCTACATCTGCACCTGCCCGCCCGCCTTCCACGGCCAGACCTGCAAGCAGGACGTGAACGAGTGCGCCCAGATGCCCTCGCCGTGCCTGAACGGCGGCGTGTGCGTGAACGAGGTGGGCTCGTTCCACTGCCGCTGCCCCCAGGAGTACACCGGGCCGCGCTGCGAGACGCTCTACATGCCGTGCAGCCCGTCGCCGTGCCAGAACGGAGGCACCTGCGTCCAGAAGGGGGAGACCACCTACGACTGCAGCTGCCTTCTGGGTAAATAAAAAATCTAGATGGAATTCACACTTGAATTAGGAGAATAATGGCAATTAACTTTCTTTATGTTGACATATGTAGTTGCATATGCTTAGTGGAAAACACACACACACACACACACACACACTTTTGTTTTCTATTACATCAGTTGACCCAAAAAGCGGTCTGGTGTGTTGTTGTTGTAGTGGAATCTGATTGGGCGGATCTGATTGCCCCCCCCCCCCCCCCCGGTCTGCCAGCCTGTACTGGCAGGATGCAGTCAAACAGACGTTTCCTTCTGATAATCAGCGGCGAGCCCACACAACGCCCGACACACACACACACACACACACACACAATGTGCACAAACATATGGATATACTGTACACGCCCTGCGCATGAGGTCACACACTCACAAAAATACCCTGTTTTCCAGATGAATGCAGTTTATCTGCCGCCTCTTTTGAGCTGGTTTACAGCTGAGAGTCAGGTTTTCCCACTCAGAACTCTCAAAGAAAGTTTTGTAAAACATTCATATTTAAATTTTCAGCTGTTTTTTTTTTTTTTTTTTATCGGTCCTGTTGTTTGCTCATGTCCAGCAGATTGTTCCAGTGTGGAGATAATGGAGGGAGAGTGTGTTAAAGTTTAATTCATGCTGCGAGTCTCCCGCCGGCGGCTGCGCTGGAATGCGTTTAGATAGCGGAGCTGCTCGATCACCTGCAGAGCGCCGGGCCGGTTGTTAATCAAACCACCGAGGCCGTAAAACACCCACTCCGGCCTTTGATGTGTGACACGGACGCAAGCTGCACCGTCTTCTCCAGGCCGTTAAAGCAATCCGCCACGAGGACGGGCAGAGCTTATCTTTCATTTTAGACGATAAGGAATAGGTCTGATGATTAACTTTTAATGCGACGGACGCTCGCGCTCCGCTCTGACGCCCGTCTCCTCTCAGGATTCACAGGCCAGCAGTGCGAGCACAACATCGACGACTGTCCAGGTCACAACTGCCAGAACGGCGGCGTGTGTGTGGACGGGGTGAACACCTACAACTGCCAGTGCCCGCCTCACTACACAGGTGACCTTTCACTTATCGATCTCTCACCTGCGAGAATAAACGCCGGGTTATCTGAAGCGTGCCGACATCTCGCCCTCTTCGGACCCCCCCTCAGGCCAGTACTGCACGGAGAACGTGGACGAGTGCGAGCTGATGCCCAACGCCTGCCAGAACGGCGGCACCTGCCACGACACGCACGGCAGCTACCACTGCGTCTGCGTCAACGGCTGGACGGGCGACGACTGCAGCGAGAACATCGACGACTGCGCCAGCGCCGCCTGCTACCACGGCGCCACCTGCCACGACCGCGTGGCCTCCTTCTTCTGCGAGTGCCCTCACGGCCGCACGGGTACGCCGCCGCCGCCGCCGACGAGCCGCCGCCGCCGACGAGCCGCCGGCGCCGCCGAGCCGCCGCCGCGCGGCGGGCCGAGGTTCCGGCGGTGGACGCTCAGTGTGCGTTTGTGCTGCCGCAGGTCTGCTGTGCCACCTGGACGACGCCTGCATCAGCAACCCCTGCCAGAAGGGCTCCAACTGCGACACCAACCCCGTCAACGGGAAGGCCATCTGCACGTGTCCGCCAGGTTACGCCGGCTCGGCCTGCAACTTGGACATAGACGAGTGCTCCCTCGGTACGTCGGCCGATTCCTCCCTCTGGTTCTAGAGTCAGCGTTTAACTGTTAACCGGTTAAGATGAGGCTAATGTTATCATCAATGATTCAGGCGCCAACCCCTGTGAGCACGGCGGCCGCTGCCTCAACACCAAAGGCTCCTTCCAGTGTAAGTGTCTCCAGGGATATGAGGGGCCTCGCTGCGAGATGGACGTCAACGAGTGCATGTCCAATCCCTGCCACAACGACGCCACCTGTCTGGACCAGATCGGAGGCTTCCACTGCATCTGCATGCCAGGTCAGGAGGACACGGAAAACTTTTAAATCCACAGGGTGGTGCAGTGGTTAGCATTCACACCTCACAGCGAGAAGGTCTGGGTTTGAATCCCGCCTGGATCTTTCTGTCTGGAGTTTGCATGTTCTTCCCCATGTACTCCAGTTTATTTCTTCACACAGAAACAAGCATGTGAGGTTAATTAGTGACCCCCAAATCACCCCTAAGTGTGATTTAAAGTGTGTGTTTGTCCTATGATGGACTGGGGGTGTATCCTGTGCTCCAGCACCCCGCCCCCCTAAATAAAAACAGCATAAAAAAAAAATGTGAAAATAATCATTTGCACAACAATTTGCAAAAATATTGAATGAAATGTTATTATATGCTGAATGCAATGAAAAGGAAAAAAAAAATTGAAATCTTAAGATGTTTATACTTCCAAACACAAAAAAAGGAAAAACGAGCAGATCGTACGTGACTTTACACTGAAACATTTCATTACAAACTGCTGGAGTAATTTGACCGCTGGCTGTTTTGTCTGTGGCTGCAGGCTATGAGGGTGTGTTCTGTCATATCAACACGGACGAGTGTGCCAGCCAGCCGTGTCTCAACAACGGCAAGTGCGTGGACAAGATCAACTCCTTCCACTGCGAGTGCCCGAAAGGTGAGAAAAGATCCCAATAATGGAGGAACTGGAGTGAGAGAAATCAGTTCTGGGATTGTTTGGGTCACATTTAACCCCTTTTTTGGTGAGACAATGGAGGCAGCAAGGAGGCTATAAAGGAGTGGATCATTAACCTGTCTGTCAATGAGTGCTTCTCTCATGGTTCACAGGCTGGATGTAAATGATTTACGTCTTCTAATAGTCCCGCTGAAGGCCGAGCGGGCACAGAGCGGGCCAGGCCCGTGGAGCATTTGCATATTTGGCGGGCATGAGAATTTGTGTTAGAGCTTAGCGCCAAATTTTGGGGGGGCTGGGATTGGTTTATGGCTGGTGAGCCGGAGGCCATTGGGTTGCGGTTTGAAAGAAAGATTTCGCTGCACAGTAGGGGCCGGGAGAGGAGGGGTGGGGGGAGTTGAGTGGTTTGAAAGGACCTTCAGCATGCAAGTTAGTTTTTATGTTCTCTGCTTTCATATGTTCACAAAATGCATGGATGTGAAACATTTGAAATGATGCATTTCTCATATAAATGTTTAATTGTGTGGTTTTGACCATTTTCCTGCAGGTTTCTCTGGGAGTCTGTGCCAGGTGGATATAGACGAATGTGCCAGTACTCCCTGCAAGAACGGAGCTAAATGCACCGACGGACCCAACAAGTACACGTGTGAATGTGCCGAAGGTAAACCGAGCGACGGCCTCCAGCTGCCTGCGCTGCTCTCCGGCTCGCTGCAGCCGCTGATTCTGTTTTATCCCCTCTTCCAGGCTACACCGGGCAGCACTGCGAGACCGACATCAACGAGTGCTACTCGGACCCCTGCCACTACGGCACCTGCAAGGACGGCCTGGCCTCCTTCACCTGCTACTGCCGGCCCGGCTACACCGGCCGCCTGTGCGAGACCAACATCAACGAGTGCCTGAGCCAGCCCTGCAAAAACGGCGGCACCTGCCAGGACAGGGAGAACACCTACATCTGCGCCTGCCCGAAAGGCACTGCCGGTCAGTGATCCACCCATCCTGACTGCTGCAGCTCGGATGCAACTCCAGTCTTCACCCGGGAATACGAATAATACGCCTTCGCTTTGGTTTCCATCTCCAGGTTTCAATTGCGAGGTGAACCTGGACGACTGCAAGAGCAAGCCCTGCGACTACGGACGCTGCATCGACAAGATCAATGGCTACGAGTGCGCATGTGAACCCGGCTACACAGGTGAGCGCCGGGCGGAGTGTACAGGTGCTGGAGGCGGGGTCCCCCGGGCTTTGGGGAGGGACAGGTAGGACAGGTGGCTGGCGGGTCCGCTCCTGCCAGACAATGGTGTCAGATTGCTTGTGTGTGTGTGTGTGTGTGTGTGTGTGTGTGTGTGTGGGGGTGGCGGTGGTATAGAAAGGAAACGGCCCCCAACCTGATACATGCGCACACACACACACACACACTCATGCGCACACAAAGCACTAACTTTGTTTTGTGTTTGAAAAGAGTGTGACGCTGAGCCGGGAAAGACTCCGTAAAGCGATACTTTGTAAAGGCTGTAATCACATATCTCATGTTTATCAGAGTGTAACTCCGGGACAAATCCCACTGATGACTCCGATTAAAGGTGTTTTGATTTTAGTGGCTTTGCTGGCGATTGACCCCCCCGACGGCTGCAAAGCACTTAAATACACAACTGTAGTGACAGAGTCTTATCTCAACAAGTGGACAGCTCCGGCCTTCCTCCATTCCAGGCCCAACTGAGCCGGTTCTGACCGGTAACGGCCGTGTGATTATGCTAAAAGGAGGGCAGAGGAGGGAGGGACGTGTGTGTGTGTGTGTGTCTGCGTGCGTGTGTGTGTGTGTAGGCTGCTGTGCACCCTCCTCCTCCTCCTCCTCATCTTCCCCTCCATCTTTTTGTGCTGACGGGGTGAGTGCGGAGGGCACGGCGGGACCGAGACGCCGGGGGACAGAGGACCATTGTGGCTGCAGATCAGGCAGTTGGGCCCTCCCCTCCTGATTGATGAAGAGCGGAGGAGGAGGGGGCCGGGGAGCCAGATCAGAGGGGGGTTTAATTGTTACCCGGCCGTGTGTGAAATGGGTCTGGCCTTCTGTCCCTGTAAACAGCCCTGGGTGAGGCTGGTTCTCCCTCTGATGGGGGGGGTGGTGTGTGTGTGTGTGTGTGTGTGTGTGTGTGTGTGTGTGTGTGTGTGTGTATGTGAATAGGGAGAGTGGCTGCTGCTGCCCTCCCCCCTCTCCCTCTGTGCAACACCTCCCTCTCTCATATCCAGCTGAAACTCTCCTGCCTATTCAACAGGACGCCCCCCCCCCCATTCAATCAATGCTGGAGGAGTAAAAGGGCCACCGGGGGCCTCCGGGGGCCACCGGGGGCCACCGGGGCCACCGGGGGCCACCGGGGGCCACCGGGGGCCACCGGGCCAGGCACACACTGAAGCCGCCACAGCTTGTGCTGCTTGAATGTTCACAGAGTTGTTATCTGGCTTTTTTTGGAACTGAGCAGCTTATAAAGACTTAAAAATACCAGAGCAGAGAGCAGGGGGGGGCCAGCTGTTTGGAGCTGAGATTCTTATCAAAGTTATTCTCCCTTCGGACCCCGTTTGTTTTAGCTCTAGTTGTTGTTTGGAGTCGTTTTAGATATTGATTTTATCTTCCTTCTGTGGGGAATTGTGAATAGTTTAACAATAATGTGAGGCCGCCTGTTATGAGAACTGATTCAAGCTAAATTGCTGGTGCAAAAACACATTTATTCAGTTTAGAAACAGGGTGTGATTTCAGCAGCGCGGCATTGTTTTTGTGTGTGCAGGCTGAAGAGACTCCAATTAGCCTCCGTCGTGGAAAACTTTCGCCTCACAGTCCTAAACTCTTGTCTTGCAGGAGCGATGTGCAACATCAACATCGACGACTGCGCCATCAATCCCTGCCACAACGGAGGCACGTGCGTCGACGGCATCAACAGCTTCACCTGTCTGTGCCCGGACGGCTACAACGACGCCACCTGCCTGTCGCAGGTGGACGAGTGCAGCAGCAACCCCTGCATCCACGGCCGGTGCCAGGACCTCATCAACGGGTGAGGAGACCAGACACTGAAGTCTGGCTCTGTTTAACATGACGGTGCAGCATAAGTGCAACGCTGACTTCTTGTTTCCTGCCTCCCAAAAGGTACAAGTGCACCTGCGACTCTGGCTGGAGCGGCCAGAACTGCGACATCAACAACAACGAGTGTGAATCCAACCCCTGCATGAACGGCGGCACCTGCAAGGACATGACCAGCGGCTACCACTGCACCTGCCGGGCCGGCTTCACCGGTGGGTCTCGGCCCTGCTTGTGTTTTTTTTTTTTTCACCCCTGCTCTCAGAGATTGGGTGTGTGTGTCGTCCCGGTTGCTATCTAACCGAAGCGTGTTTCCCTAATCTGCTGCTGCTGCAGGGCCGAACTGCCAGACTAACATCAACGAGTGCGCCTCCAACCCCTGCCTCAACCAGGGCACCTGCATCGACGACGTGGCCGGATACAAGTGCAACTGCTTGTTGCCTTACACTGGTATGACTTATAACCCGCCACTTGCGATGACTGAAATACTACCTGTATGGTTTCTCTTCTCCGCTGCTGTCTCAGCTGTTTGCTCAGGTTTTGAAAAGATAATCTCCCAGTTTCCTGCGCTGAAGCTTTATCCTGCCACATCCTGTGTTGTTTTAGAAAACACCGCCCAGCAGCCAAGAGCAGAGATGCCTGTTTTTGGAATCTCTGCTCTGGAAAAGATCTGTGTGTCTCTGCTTTGAAGGAGAAAAACAGTGGCGGTGTGTGTTTTGGAAAAGCAGGCCTCGGTGGCTAGTGTAAGCCGGAGAACGAGACGCTGCTCCGAGCGCCATTCCCACTTCCGCCGGGTCCTGCTTCCTGGCTGTGATCACACAACAGCAGGAAACAGGAAGGCCCTCCCTCTTTGGCTACGTTGTCATGGAAATGGACGAGGAAGTGGAATAGAAACTGGGATTTGTAAACTAATGTCACTTTAACAATAGACTTAATTGAAGCTGTTTGCAATCACACTGAAATACGGAAGAACAAATTCCCTTTTAAGGTCCAACTGAATTCTTTCTTCTTTCTGCTTCTAGGTGACAACTGTGAGACCCTGCTGGCCCCCTGCAGCCCCAGGCCCTGCAAGAACGGTGGGATTTGTAAGGAGTCTGAGGACTACCAGAGCTTCTCCTGCATCTGTCCCGAAGGATGGCAAGGTGCGCATCTGTTAATCTACTTCTCTGCCAAATCGTTTCTACCCACTTCAACATATCTGATGCATTTTTCTTTAATTTTCTTCAAGGCCAAACGTGTGAGATCGACATCAATGAGTGTGTGAAGAGCCCGTGCCGCAACGGTGCCGTCTGCCTCAACACGATGGGGGGCTACCAGTGCAAGTGCCTGCCGGGTTACACCGGTCAGAAGTGCGAGACGGACATCGACGACTGCAAACCAAGTATGATGCACCTGCGCCGCGGCTCCGGTTCCCGTCTGCGCTTTGACTGATGGCGGGGTTTTGAATCTGACCTCCTGGTTTTCTGTGGTTCAGATCCCTGCAGCAACGGCGGTCTGTGCCGCGACGGCGTCAACAGCTTCACCTGCACCTGCCTGCCCGGGTTCCGCGGCGGCAGATGCGAGCAGGACATCAACGAGTGCGAGAGCAACCCCTGCAGGAACGGGGCCAACTGCACCGACTGTGTCAACAGCTACACCTGCACCTGCCCGCCCGGGTTCAGCGGGATCAACTGTGAGATCAACACCAACGACTGCACCGACAGGTACCTCGCCACAACCGAAACCTCACCCGTTCAAATGTAGTCTGTTAAACTGAGAATGTGGGTTTGATTTCAATTATGTCATCATGAAATTTGATTTTCTGTTGTGTAATTGCTTGAAAAAGCCTCTGTATGCCCTAATCAGCTCTCAATTTTGACTGGTGATGTTGAAATTCAAGCTGTAGAATTGTTTTTTTTAATTTTTTTTCCTATTTGTTTGGTAGTTTGGAGCCTGGTGTGGCCTGGTTTTGCTCCTCGGGCCTTATGCTTGACACCTCCTGGTTTTGTTTTTGGTAAGACGATAGAAGACAAATCTCTTCAACGCTCTCGTTCTTCCGCAGCTCTTGCTTCAATGGCGGCACATGCGTGGATGGAATCAACTCCTTCACCTGCCTGTGTCTGCCCGGCTTCACCGGCAGCTACTGCCAGTACGACATCAACGAGTGCGACTCCAAGCCGTGCCTCAACGGGGGCACCTGTCTGGACAGCTATGGGACGTACAAGTGCACCTGCCCTCATGGCTACACGGGAGTTAACTGTCAGGTGGGCAGAGTTACTGTCGTTGCTCTTCAGTAGAAAATCCGTTTTGACGTTTTAGTAATTGTTTTTTTTTTCTCTTTTGTTCACTTTTTAGAATCTCGTCCGCTGGTGTGACTCTTCCCCCTGCAAGAACGGAGGTTCGTGCTGGCAGCAGGGGGCCTCTTACACTTGTCAGTGCCAGACCGGATGGACGGGCCTCTATTGTGACATCCCCAGCGTCTCTTGTGAGGTTGCAGCCAAACAGCAAGGTATGGGGGAAAAAAAAAAAAAAAAAAAGCCTATCGTCATTTCCTGAATTTCAGTGTGGGCTGTGATTTGTGCATCGTCTAATGTCTTCCTCTTTCTCTTACTGCAGGTGTTGAAGTGGCTCACTTGTGCAGGAACTCGGGCCAGTGTCTGGATGCTGGAAACACACATTACTGCCGCTGCCAGGCCGGCTACACCGGGAGTTACTGCCAGGAGCAGGTGGACGAGTGTTCGCCCAACCCCTGCCAGAACGGAGCCAGCTGCACCGATTATCTTGGGGGTTACAGCTGTGAGGTAGGAGGAAAATGAAGAAATCATTTAGTTTGCTGTAAAATGACTGTAGTACATCCAATGCTGACATGAATTCGTTCCTTCACCAGTGTCTCCCTGGTTACCACGGCGTGAACTGCTCCAAAGAGATCAATGAATGTCAGTCGCAGCCCTGCCAGAACGGGGGGACCTGCATCGACCTCATCAACACGTACAAATGCTCCTGTCCAAGAGGAACACAGGGTATCAGCATATTTACATTCACACATCGGCCCAAGCCACGCTCAATCAAAAAGAAGCCGCTCTCTAATCCAAGGTTTCCGTCTTCTTCAGGTGTCCACTGTGAGATCAACCTGGACGACTGCAACCCGTCCAGCGACCCCCTGACCAACGAGCCCAAGTGCTTCAACAACGGCAAGTGTGTGGATCGCATCGGAGGCTACCAGTGCGTGTGCCCGCCGGGCTACGTGGGCGAGCGCTGCGAAGGCGACGTCAACGAGTGTCTGTCGGACCCCTGTGACCCCAGAGGCTCCTACAACTGCATCCAGCTCACCAACAGCTACCGCTGCGAGTGCCGTACCGGATACACAGGTACCGGCGTGCGACCGGCGTTCACTAGATTGCCATCGTGCGAACGTTTGAAGAGGTTTCTCACGCGCGTCCGTCTCCTGATGTGCAGGTCAGCGTTGTGACAAAGTGTTTGACGGCTGCAAAGGAAGACCCTGCAGAAACGGAGGGACCTGCGCCGTCGCCAGTAACACGCCTCACGGCTTCATCTGCAAATGCCCTCCAGTGAGTACAGCTGTAACGCTGACTGGTCAACAGGCTGGCGAAGAGCAGTGGACAACGCAGTAGTCATGAACTCTGGTTTCTGTCCCTTCAGGGCTTCACTGGCTCTTCCTGCGAGTACGATTCTCGCTCCTGTGGGAATCTGAATTGCAGGAATGGCGGGACGTGCGTGTCCGGCCACCTCGGCCCACGCTGCCTCTGTCCCTCCACCTTCACCGGGCCCGAGTGCCAGACGCCCACCGACAGCCTCTGCATCTCCAACCCTTGTTACAATGGCGGCACGTGCCAGATCACTCCCGACGCGCCGTTCTTCCACTGCAGCTGCCCCAGCAACTTCAACGGCCTGCTGTGCCACATCCTGGACTACTCCTTTGTGGGCGGGCTGGGCCGGGATATCACCCCGCCTCCGGAAGTGGAGGTGAGCTGCGAGATTCCTCAGTGTGACGAGTGGGCGGGGAACCACATCTGCGACTCGCTGTGTAACAACCACGCCTGCGGCTGGGACGGCGGAGACTGCTCGCTCAACTTCGACGACCCGTGGCAAAACTGCTCAGCGGCCCTGCAGTGCTGGCGCTACTTCAACGACGGGAAGTGCGACGGCCAGTGTAACAGCCCTGGCTGTCTGTATGATGGATTTGATTGCCAGGGACAGGAAGGACAATGCAAGTAAGTCTAAATGAAGAAAAACACTGTGTAATTTAGCTTGAATTTCTGTTTCTACGTCAGAATTTTGACCAAATCCTTATTTTTCCAGCCCTCTCTATGACCAGTATTGTAAAGACCACTACGCTGATGGCCACTGCGACCAGGGCTGCAACAATGCTGAATGTGAATGGGACGGCCTGGACTGTGCCAACAACATGCCGGAGAAACTCGCCGACGGACATTTAGTTCTGGTCGTTCATATTCCGCCGGAAGTGCTTAAAAACCGCTCGTCGTCCTTCCTGAGAGAGCTCAGCAGCGTCCTCCACACTAATGTGGTCTTTCGCCGCGACGCCAAAGGGGAACCCATGATCTTCCCTTACTATGGCAACGAGCAAGACCTGGTGAAGCACAGCGTGCTGAAGCGCTCTGCGGACGGCTGGCCCGAATGGGCCTCCGTGCCGTCCAGTGTTCTGGACCAAGTGAAAGAAAGCGTCTCCTCGATAGTGACCTCACGGAAACGTAGAGAACTGGATCCTTTACAAGTCAAAGGGTAGGCATCACAAAGAGAGAGCAGTTTAACCTCTGGATAAAAGTGCGTCTTATCGATGCTTGATTTCTGTTTGCAGCTCTGTGGTGTACCTGGAGATTGACAACCGCCAGTGCTACCAGCAGTCCACCGAATGCTTCCAGAGTGCTACGGATGTGGCTGCCTTCCTCGGAGCGCTGGCTACCAGTGGGAATCTCAACGTCCCCTATATTGAAGCTGTCACAAGTATGCTACTCACAATCATTCGTCTTTCTTGTACTTATGCATGCTGCAAATCCTGAAAATCCAAAGTGGTATCTGACCATTCTGAAACATTGTTCCAGGTGTGAGACCTACGCCCAACAACTCGGGCCTCTACCCCATGTATGTGGTTTTCCTGGGCCTGGCAGCGCTCGGTTTTGTCTGCCTCGGCGTTCTGGTGTCCCGCAAGCGGCGACGAGAACACGGCCAGCTCTGGTTCCCAGAGGGGTTCAAAGTATCGGAGCCCAGCAAAAAGAAGCGCAGGGAGCCACTCGGAGAGGATTCGGTCGGACTCCAGTAAGTAGAAAGAGAGATATTAAAGAAGCTGTGTTTTATCTTAAGGCCAACGTCAGGTCAGTGTCTAATCTTTCTCTTTTCATCAGGCCAATGAAAAACTCTGATATTAATCTGATGGATGATAATCAAAATGAGTGGGGCGATGATGATCCCGACTGCAGACGCTTCAAGGTGAGATGAAGAGTCTGATAAGTGTCTGCTGTCGCCCTCAGAGGCAAACCAACATCTTTCTGAACTGTCTGGTTCCCGTTTCAGTTTGAGGAGCAGGTCATGTTGGATCTGGGTGACCGTACCGACCACAGGAAATGGACACAGCAGCACCTGGATGCAGCTGACCTGCGCATTGCTTCGATCGCCCCGACGCCTCCTCAGGGAGAGATAGAAAATGACTGCATGGATGTCAACGTCCGAGGACCAGGTTTGGGAGTGTTTTCATAGAATTATAGAATTTTTTAAACTATCAGATGGAAAAAAGCTCACGATAATCTTCTTGTTTGTTTTCCAGATGGTTTTACGCCCCTGATGATCGCCTCCTGCAGCGGCGGGGGACTGGAGACCGGCAACAGCGAAGAGGAAGAGGATCCGTCTGCAGAAATCATCTCCGATTTCATTTACCAAGGCGCCAATCTCCACAACCAGACCGACCGCACGGGCGAGACAGCCCTCCACCTGGCTGCCCGCTACGCCCGCTCAGACGCCGCCAAGCGCCTCCTGGAGTCCAGCGCCGACGCCAACGTTCAGGACAACATGGGCCGCACTCCCCTGCACGGCGCCGTGTCTGCGGACGCACAGGGAGTCTTCCAGGTAGGACGTTTGCTTCTCAGAAAGCGTCCTGTCTGTTAGAAAGGAAGCGTTTGACTAAAGATGCTTGCGTTCCCTCAGATTTTAATTCGGAACCGCGCCACTGATCTCGACGCCCGCATGCACGATGGAACGACGCCGCTGATCCTGGCGGCCCGGTTGGCCGTTGAGGGGATGGTTGAAGAGCTTATCAACTGCCACGCTGACGCCAATGCCACCGATGATTCTGGTAGATAACGTTTCGTCTGTTTACAAACTGCACGCACATGTAAAATGGGAAGGGTTGTACTCGAGAAGTGGGCCGAATTAAACCTTTTTTTTTCACTCTTTTTTTTCCCTCCCTCTGCAGGCAAATCCGCGCTCCACTGGGCCGCGGCTGTGAATAACGTGGAGGCCGCCATGGTGCTGCTGAAAAACGGTGCCAATAAAGACATGCAAGACAACAAGGTATGTAAAACATGCTGCTGCCATGAAGGAGGACGCCCCAGGGGGTCTTTAAAAATATTTGAAATGTGCTAAATTTAGGTTTTGACGTGCAGGGTCTAAAAATACGGAGAAATGTGTAGACTTGCTGGGGGAGTGGCAAATTAGCTGAATGCCAGAGTGATTGAGCACGGGATTGGATTTCAGTTTAATAATATAAGATATTCCACAGCAATAACAGAGCTAATGAGAGCGTGCTAGCCTGTATTATTTGTAAGCTTTGATGTTACTGGGAAATATCTACGATGATTAATATATTTGAAGCGGGGTGACTGTATAATGAGGAGGTGTCAGTTTGATGCAATCATGTTTTTTTTGTTTTCTTGATTGTAGGAAGAGACGCCGCTCTTCCTCGCGGCGCGTGAAGGCAGCTTTGAGACGGCTAAAGTCCTCCTGGAGCACTTCGCTAACCGTGAGATCACGGACCATCTGGACCAGCTGCCCAGAGACATTGCCCAGGAGCGCATGCACCACGACATCGTCCGGCTCCTCGACGAGTACAACGTGGTCCGGAGCCCGGGGCTTCACAGCACCCCCATCAGCGCCTCCAGCCTCTCGCCGCCGCTCTGCTCGCCCAACGACTATCTGGGCAACCTCAAACCCAACCTCTCCGTCAAGAAAGTCCGTAAACTGAGCTCTGGTGGAAAGGGGAGCAAGGACGGGGGCAAAGACTCTCGTCAGAAGAAGAAGAAGTCTGTGGATGGGAAGGGCAACCTGTTGGACACCTCAGCGGTCCTCTCTCCGGTGGATTCGCTTGAGTCTCCCCACGGATACCTGTCGGATGTGGCTTCTCCTCCCATGCCGTCACCCTTTCAGCAGTCCCCACCGATGTCTCTAAATCATTTACAAGGCAACGGAGACTCCCACATGGGCCAGATGAGTATGGGGAAAGATCTGGCCTGCATGTCTTTTGACCCAAATGCACCCCGCCTGTCCCACCTGCCGGTGTCCAGCCCCAGCAGCCAGGGCTCCACGTCCATGGGCGGCGGCAGAGGAGGCCAGTGTGACTGGGTGTCCAGGATGCACCCGGGCGTCGGCCAGCAAGGAAGCTTTAACCCGGCGCCAGCCATCGCTCACAACATCATGGGAGCGCTGCACAGCGTCAGCACTGCCACGCTCTCTCAGATCATGGGCTACCAGAACCTGCAGACCAGCCACCTGGGCTCGTCGGCGCACATGATGCAGCAGGCCCACACCCGGCAGCTGCAGCACCAGAACTCCAGCTCCGCGGCGGCGGCTGCGGCGGCGGCCGGCCAGTCGCTCGGCCAGAGCTTCCCCAGCGTGGAGCTGAACGGCTCCGACATGCCGCAGCAGAACAGCGGCTCGGGCCGCTCCATGCCCATCCACACGGTGATGCCGCAGGAGACGCAGATCCTGGGCACGCAGTTCCTCACGCCGCCCTCCCAGCACAGCTATTCGGGCCCCATGGACAACACGCCCAGCCACCAGCTGCAGGTGCCCGACCACCCCTTCCTGACGCCCTCCCCCGGCTCGCCCGACCAGTGGTCCAGCTCGTCCCCACATTCCAACATGTCCGACTGGTCGGAGGGCATCTCCAGCCCGCCCACGAGTATCCACTCGCAGATGAATCTGATCCCAGATCAGTTCAAGTAAAGACTTGTGAAATGGACCGAACTTTTCAGTGGAATAAATAAACAGTAAACAGAAAGTTCACACAGAGGGAGCGAGCGGCAGACTCTCAAGATTCAGGATACTCACTTGTTTCTATCAGTTTTTATACTAATGACAAGAACGGTTTTAGGAATTTTGTATTTATTTATGTGCATTTTTTCTGTCTTTCTTTTTTTTTTTTTTTAAGAAGATGCTTTTATATTTATGCTTTTTATTTTTTTTTTGTTTATGTATTGTAAGGTTAGAAACCATTGACGAGGAGTATTTATGAGAAAACAGGACTCCTTCATGTGTACACTGGCTATTTATTTGTGTTTTGTGTTAAATATTCACTGGATTTATTTGAATCTTTTGGCGCATCGGTCTTTCCCGCAAATTTTATTTTTTGGTTGTGCGTTGCTTTATGTTTGTACAGACTTTTTTTTTTTTCAACTTTATAGATTACTTTTAAGATTTCAGTATTAATTAATTCTATTTTAATCTGCGTTGTCTTTTTAAATGACAGGTTTTGTTACTGAACTATATTTTCACTAAGTCTTATCACTGAGTCTGTTAGATGTTGATCAAATATATATAAATTAATAAATATCACCGTGTCTCTTAACAAAAATGATTAAGACAGTAATTTAGCGAAAGTAGCAGAAATATTTTACTTTTGGAGATTTTGGACCTTAAAGCACAGGACGAAAATAAATGCTTTTCAAAATGAACGGAAAAGTATCTGGTAAAATCTGAGCCTATTTATATTGAATTATGGTCTGTGTGCGCTGGGCAATTGATTTGTGATTGCTTATGATGAAAGGATGGTTTCTTCATTTCATATTAGTGTCTCAAATCAATGATTATGGTTACCGTGTTTAACCTTTCAAGTGTTACATTGCAGACCTTTTGTAGAACTTTGAAATGTTACATTTGCCACAAGTTAAATAGTGCCAGTGTGATTTTTGTTTTTCTTACGAAAAGCAATGCATTTGTGAGATTTCTTGTTAAAATGTCTTCGAGGTGGAAAACATTGTTTGTGAAAGAAACGGGGACCTTTGTGTGTTTATCGCCTCCTCTTTGTAAGGGAGTGTGGTTTAAGGTGTCTGAATGTCACGTTTTATAAACTAATCCAGAGGTAAAGATGTTTTTAAGAAAGTAAGTCAAAATCAATGTTTCTGCAAAGTTGTAGTTTGCAAAAAAAAAAAAGTTTTCCTGAATAAAATGTTTTGTAAAAATTGTCTTAATTCAATAAAAGCTACTGATGAGCTTTGAAATACAACTTTTGTCATGATTTTTATTTATTTTTACTCAGTTTGTTCTGGAATGTTCACAGTTTTAGTTTCACATCTGCTGTTTCAGAAACGTGTCCTGCATTGTGAATCAAATTTTCTCTAATGGAAGATTCTTAAATAATTTTAACTGATTATCAAGGACAAAAGACAAGTTATTGAGACAACAGCACTTTTTTGCTGAGGCATACAAACCACTGCAGCTAGCTTGTTTCAATCATTTGCTTGAGAAGAGGAAAACACCATTGCACGTCTACTTAAACACCCTACATTGAGGACAGATCACTGAAGCACTGGGTTCTTCTGCAAAGAATGTAGCAGCCGAGACAACATCTATGCATGGTCTGCCCCCTTGTGGCAACAATCATGAACTAGTCCAGGTAACACCACACAGGCTCCATCTGTTCATTACAGCACATTTTGAGGGAAGTAGACCTGGGATTCATTTATAACACAGATCTTTGTCCTTGTTTTGTAGAAGATTTCCAAAGGTGAAGGACTGTATTGTCATTGTAGTCTTTGTTGTTGAGGGACCTTTGTGGCCTTCCCACCAGGTCATCTGTGATCCAGGAGATAAATAAAGCATCTCAATAGATAATGTGGAGGACGTCCAGTTGGTTTCCTGTCCCAAACAAGTTGACTACATCAGCCCTCAATGGCTACCGACCAGTTGCTCTCGCGTCCCATCTGATGAAGGCTCCGGAGAGGCTGGTCTTGGCCCATCTGAGGCCGCAGGTGAAGCGCTGCTAGACCCCCTGCAGTTTGCTTACCAGTCCCATTTAGGGGCTGACGACTCCATTATCCACCTGCTGCAGTGAGCTCATATGCATCTGGCAGCACTGTGAGAACCACGTTCTTCGATTTCTCCAGTGGTTTGCAACGCCGTGCAGGATTTTCAGGTGAAACGGATTGTAAATGTGAAATGTAAACACCTGAGTTGATCCACTTCACTCAGATCGGATTAAATTTCGGTTGTACGAGGTGGTCTACCAGGACCAGTAATTCACTGGTGCCTCATGTTTTTCATATCATACTGTAGCATGAACTTTTTGTGCTTTCCATACATTTTTCCTGTTTTTCTGAGTTGTGAAAGTCAAACTATCCATATGGTTGTAAAGATTTAAATTGCACTGGTTGGACAATTATAAACTTCTATTTAATACTTTTACCTATTTGTGTGGGTTTTATTTTATTCTTTATTCACAAAAATTGACAAAAAAGTTGGGCTTGATGAGATAAGCTTAAAAAGTAAGTGTTGTGATGTCAGATTGGGCGTATTCAATGGAATGAAATTCTTTCTGTTCAGCTGTGTGATTGCTGCACTGACTTGATTGGTGTGTTGTATCACTCCAAACTCTAAATGGAGCATTGTCGCCCCCTTCTGGGTAAACTCCAGCTCTTCATCCATCCATGAAATGCCTCTTCCAGTGACATGACAAGTCTTTCTCCACTGAATAAGGACCTCATCCAGAGAGACTGTTCCATCCGTCTATCCATCCAAAACCACAAAAAGAAAAAAATTCAAAAATGTTACAAAAAATTTGTTTTATTATTGATGGAACATTTACATGGTATATCAATCTTTCTCTGAAGCCAAAAGAAATACTTTGATTCATGCTTTCAATATGTGTGCTCCTGTTTGTTTGAAGGGCCTGATTTCTCGTTTGTCTAAAAATAACATTGCATCAATTATAACGTCTGGGAACTGGCTTCCTGTTAATTGAAATAAATATTTTAACATTCTCTTATTTGTTTTTAAAGCATCTGTTGCCTAATCCTTTGTCATCTCCCCCGCAGAAAGTCAAAATACAAAGAAAATAACAGATGTAATATTCTGGCTTGCTATCTTTATGACAAATCTTAATGTGATATTACTGATCTCCAAGAATGAAGCAGGTAAGGACATGAAATGTTATTTTCAAGCAGTATCTTGTCATTTGGTATACACTTCAAACGTTGTAATCACATATATTTCATTGAATTTTTTTCCTCACAACTTTGGATTTCTTTCTCTTCGTATTTCATGTTTTTCATATATATATATATATATATATATATATATATATATATATATATATATATATATATATATATATATATATATATATATATATATATATATATATGTATTTGTGTTATATTTTGTTGTTTTTTTCTTGCCTTGACGGTTTTTCCCAGTGAACTTTATTTTTTTTCTTCCTATATTTGTAGTTTTTGTTCTTCCTCTGGTGTTTTGTTATTACATCATTATGATGGACGGTGTGTGTCACACAATAGATATCCCCATTAACAGCGCCCCCTGCAGGCCAGCGGCGGTACTGCGGCCGGGCTGACTGGATGCACCGACCGCCCGTCCCCATAGAGACAGAGAGCCAGGCTCCGATAACACCGCTACCGCCGCCTGCCCGGACGACCTTTCCCCCCCCCCTGTACATCATTAAATTCCTGGAAATCAAACTTCGGGATGGTTTCCAGCCAGATATTTGTTATTATTGGATTAACGCGCCGCAGCAGCCGCCGCCGCCGCCGCCAGCCCGCTGCAGCTTTATCCTGAGAGGCCGGAGATTTGTGTCGCTGTTCAGGGAGGAGTCTGCCTCCCGTTTCTCCGTTAGCTGAAGCCCGGCCAGCATGTCAGCGTTCTAACAACACACCCATCTGAAAACGCTGCGAGGGGGGACTCAGATGTGCTCTTGAGAGGTGAGTCTCTGTTTGTTCCTTTTGTTTTCACCTGTGTGCGGCTTAGCTAGCTTAACGGAGCAGCGCCGCTCGGTTCGTGTCGGATCTGAAACATTACAGCAGATTAATTATCAGATTCGGGCACGTTGCTGATTAAACCGACAGCATGTTTTCTGTCAGACGGGCGACTTTTATCCCCGTGAAGGCAAACACAGTGTCACCTAACATGCACACATGCACATCCATGAATGACAGCGGAGGCTCCAGAGGAGGTGAGGTGCCATCTTCATCCTCCTCCTCCTCGTCTCCCCGGCAGGTGCTGTCCGTCAGGGATCCGGGCCCTGCTTGTTGCTTGTTGCTCCAGAGCAGATGATGTAATGCCGCCAGGCCGCCTGCAATAAGGCAGTAACGTCTCTGTCTTTCCCCCCCTGTCAGGATGGATGTGGAGGCGAGTGCTGGCAGGGACAGCACCCGGAGGAGAGCAGCAGCAGCGGCAGCAGATGAGGATGATGATGGAGGAAGAGCTGGAGCTGGAGCTGGAGGTGGCCTGGAGGCTCAGGTTGTACCTCTGGAGTTGTACGACTCCGCAAGAGCCAAAATAGATGCAAATCTCCGCTGGTTGTTTGCCAAAGCCTATGGTATAGGTAAGGATTGTCTTTCCTTTAATAACCGAGGCTGCATGGTGTGGTCCTTATTGATCTGTTGGGCCAACACTGGCTGTAGTGCCTGTGCCTGTTTGTAAAATGTTATGCTCTGTAGCATGGATGCCAAAAGCACATTTTAGTCCAGGAACCACATAGAGTCCGAATTTATCTTAAGTGGGCTGCAGCCGTAAAAGAGAGCCATTATAACCACGACTAAATCAAACATTTACTGCCTAAAATGATGTCTCCTGGTGCAGTATACACTGAAATGTCCAAAAACCTCCTCCTGTGTATGTTGTATTCTGCACGTCTTTCCAAACTCACGCTGACAGCATGACTTTGAAGCCAATGCTGGTTTATAATCTTTCACCGATGGTGCAGCTCGGGCCTCAGGATCGTGTTTTAATTGCTTGGTGGTTTGATGGGCCAGATTACAGTCTCCTGTGGGCTGGTTTTGGCCCACGGGCTCTATGTTTGACACCCCTGGTCTGTACGGGTGTTTCTTCAATATACTCTCTGCAGTGTAGCTGACTGAGTTCTGATCATTGAGTTTAATTGTGGGAAACTTTATTGAACAGTCACGTCTCATATATTTTGATGACATGTTAAATCTGAGGCCCGGATTTGTCAACATTTTTGAAACTTTGAGCCATTTCAAGGATGCTTTGTCATGTGAATTTAAATCACAAGTTTCTTGCAAACCCATGTCCTCCTGGCTCCCCCTGCTTAAGGCACAACACATCAGTTTGATGCCATTCATAATAATAATAATTATGCAATAAATGATCAACATGTCTGTGAATACATTAAAACATTAGTTTTTCAATAGTATTTTGCATTTATAAGATAGTTAACAGTGGAAAGAGAACCATGAAACAAAGACCCATGAGCAGAACTGCCCGTATGCTGTGTTTCTACATTACAAATAGAAGGTTTTATTAACTGATCATTTTATTTTTTATTCATTTAGTCTGTCTTACACCGACTCCACAAAGTGAATAGTTTGGGGAAACCATAAAGAGCTCTGGATCTTCTCGCTATGAGACGAGGATCCTTCGTCACAGCAGTCAAACATTAATCAGTAGCTGCAACTGTAGCAGAGGACTGCTTTTGGAAACTACTCCTGTTTACAGACATAAGACTTTATTTAATAATAGAATAGAACAGGCTTTATTATCACTACTCAGTGTACAGTGACGTTAGAGAGCAAATGGACGAGATGCAACAACCAGAAGCAGAGCAATACGGCAGCAGACTCAGTCGTTTCACAGCAGGTGGTCTGCATTGTTTGTGTTGTGCAGAATATGTGTGAATCAATATAACAGGAAAATACATGCAATCTATACAGAAAATCAAAAGTCACACTCGATGTAATTTGCAGTGATGGATTGTGCTTCTTTCACAGAACAGGGGCGGCAGTTTATCTCTGCCACCAAACAGCAGGAAACTGCTTTAAGCATCAAGTGGAAAAAAGCCCTGAATCACAGCAGGAGTGGAAGTCAGATGTTTACACGTTTAAAAATCACTTTGGGAATACGGTTCTGACATATAATTGAAAGAGGAACATGTCCGTGTGGGAGTGTTTCCTGCTTGTGAGTGGAGATTCGTGCCGACATCCTGTGATCAGGTCACTACTCCTGCCAGCTCTGATGAGGGCCGCACATTAAAAATGACGGCTCCGCTTGGCCGGGGCGCGTGTAAATGTCTGGAAACGACTCCCTGAATGTGGGTTTTTGTGTCAGGGGCTGGCTGCTCTCCGAGGAGTGTGAGTGAGCAGGAGATCAGCTGTGCTGCTCATGCAAGTCTCCAAGTTGTGCGTCTGACAAGGAGGCATTAGCGGGAAGTGCAGAGGCGGCCTTTCAGCAGAGGAGAAACTCCTTATTTGTTGTAATGAGCGAGACGCGCAGTGTATCTGTGTTTATCTCGCCGCAGTGGATGACTCAGTATAATGAAGCTTCTAATCCCGCTAAGCCAAAAACCAAGAGGCTTAATTGTTTAGAATGAATTTAAAAGACATCCGAACTGAAGGAGCTTTGAAGCTTTTAACGTGGACGGAAAACATGGCGGTTAAACAGAATGATTCTCAACACATCCATACCATCTCGGTCTGACTGATTCTGCTGGTCCCACTGTGCTCTAAAAGAACGCCTTCTGTATTTCCAGAGTTCAGGTTGCAGCGTCACTGATGAAGCACGAGGAGTTATATCATCGGCGCTCAGGAAACAGCAAATTCTGTCGACTGTACTCAGAATTCAGTGAACAGGAGACGCTGGGGTCATGTGCACCAAGAATAGCATCAGAATCAGTCAGTTGATCAATCCCACAATGCTTTGCTCTGTGATGTAGGCTGTTTGTGACGAGCGCGCATGATTCCACGTCCAGCTGCACCGAGAAGCTCGTCGGCTGAACTGTTATCGAGCCTGTTCTGTTTCTTTTGAAGCTGAAGCACCGAAGAAACATTCCTGCTGTTGGTAACATGATGAGGAAGAGACAAACAGAAGGCGTATCATTCCCCGTGGCGTAGCGCGGCGGTGTCGCCTCCTTGCTTCGGAGCAGGATGTACAGATGTTTGCGAAGACCTTGAACAACCGGAAGCTGCAGCATCCCGACGCCGTTGCACATTTATCCATTTGTAGTTTCAATCAGAAGTGTTTGCACGACACAGCTGTAATCAGATCAGCGTTTAATTGGATTATTCATTGGCCATGTAACCACAGCTGATAGTTCTGCCAACACGTAGCGAGCGCAGGTAATAATAGTACAAGCAAAGGAACTTTGCACGTCAGGTCCTGCCGACTTATTCAGTTGTCCTGCTGTTGTTCTGAGAATGTGCCGATTTTAACAACATTCTGAACTGTGATTTATATCAACTAAAACAACAATGTCCTTTATTTGATGTCAGCAGACAGAACGAGATGTTTTCAGTTCTGCAGCAGCTTTATTCTCCACCTGTTTAGTCCTTCTGTTTCTGTGATTTACCTGCTCATTGATACTGCTGAGGCCAGAGCAGCCAAAACAGTCTCAGTGGATTAGGGCTCAGTCCAGCAAACACGCCGTGTGTGTGTGTGTGTGTGTGTGTGTGTGTGTGTGTGTGTGTGTGTGTGACACCCTGCACAGCGAGTCACATGTTCAAGTGTTTAATGGCGTCGGACAAGAAGACCTGGGTCTTTGTCCAACACGGCCTGTTTATCTGGTCAGGACAGATTTATTCCTGGATTTTAAAGAAACATCGAAGCGTTTGATGAATCCAGAAACAAAACAAAACAAAAAAAACATCGGTCCATCGTTTTTTTCAGATCCCGCAAAGAAAAATAATGCATACGTTGACAGAACAGTGCTGTATGGCTGGTGTGAAATGGTCCTAAACAGTTACTAATTCATCGGTTTGGCTGTAAGATGTAAATAATGCATCAGTGTCTGAGTCGTTGGATTGGAGTGCAGAGCCTCCCTCGGCCTCCTCCTGCTGCCACGGACGACAAAACCTTCCAGTGAGCGGAGGATGGGACACAAACCCAGCCCCCCACCTCCGGCCACGCTGGCATTTTCCCCATCGCCGTCTCCACGGCAACCGGGCGAGACGAAGAGGGGCATTGTGGGGCGGCCGGCGCTGAGTAAGCGGAAGACTCGGCGTCAGGACAGCGAAACCCACCCAGTCGGAGCGGCGTTAGTGTGGAGTGTGTGTTTTCTCGGCGTGCATGTGGCAGCGCCGCCTCAGCAGAGAGCATGATGGAGGCCGAGCTGGAGCGCCCCGCAGCGGGCTGCGGTTCGAATCCCAGTCCGCACGGTGTCTTCTGCTTCGGTGCTTGTTTTATTCACAGAGTTTACAAAGTGTTTGGACTTTCAGCCTGCCTTGGAACATTTTTTGAATAAAGCATCACTTTTATACTGGTATTTAAAAAGTGTTTTTAATAGAAAGTATCGGTTTAGTTTAGTTTTTCTACTGCATGTATCCCTCTAAACTGATCTAAATGAATTAATCTAAGGCGTTATTCATCACATAAATTCAAGGATTGAGACAAAGTATCAGTGGGCAAATCAGGGATGTCAAACATAAGGCCTGTGGCCCAAAACCGGCCTGTCAAAACAACAAGCAAATGGTCAGAATTTTAAAGAAAACATTGATGTTTGAAGCTGAGATTTCAGCGATGCTCCCATGAAAGCTCACTCATTAGCTTTATGTTGAAATTGTCGTGTTTTTTTTTTGGTTTTAATTGTAAAATAGACATTTTCATTATGTGTGCACGACAAAGAAAAGCTTTTAAGTTTAAATTTAAAGAGTATTCCGCCACTATGTTACTGGCTCAGCCTGCTCAAGATGAAACGGGGCTCTGCGTCCACATCTGGATGATTATGAGCAGCGAACGTTGAGTGATGAAGCAGTTCAGCACAGTTTAATGGATGTTTACTGCCGTCTCGCCGCCTCGCCGAGGGTTTCTCCATCGTCAGAGGAATCACTCCGCGAGAAGATCGATTCTGTTCTGCATCAACTCTGCCGACGGAACCGCAGGAAAATGGCTTCGCATAAATACTGGAAACAATTTGCTCCGTCCAATAAAACCTCTTCTGTGTAGCTTGTTTAAAGTGCCCCTTAATTCCCACAATCCCCTGCTGTTGATCAGTTTTATACTGTTCTCGTCAGTCCATCATACAGACAGAATTTGAAATATAATATTCAACCAGAGTTACAGAAGGACCCGTGAATCTCAGGTGGATTGTGGGCTCTGCTCACCACGGCTGAGCCTCAGCGGCGTTCCCGCTGCTCCTGGTCTAAATCCGCCACCTGGAGCTAAATTTCGTGAGTGCCGCGGCCTTAACTCGGATTAACCTGTCCGAGGCCTGTAAAAATAGCAGCGCCACGCTCGTGTCGGCGATCACGGAAGCGTCAGGCGGACGGGGACGACGCCACCGGCTTAGCATCCCCGCCGCTAAGTCCTGTGAGCTCATTGGCTTAAGTCGCCCGGCGCACCTCGCCGCCCCGTGCGTCGCCGCGCGCCTCGCCGCCGGCTTCGCCTCGCTGCTGCTTTCTCCTGAGACTGTCTAATACCTTGACAGTCTGTGTCCTGAGAGTTTCTCTTACGTAACGTGCGAGGCGTCGGCGTCAGAGCAGAAAATAGTTTGAGCGTTGATTTGTGACTGGATTGATCTGGAGAGTAGAAAGCAGACGACATCCTGGTGTTTGATCTGCAGTCTGGCTCTGTGCTTAAATGTTTTACTGTGAACTTGGGCGACTCTGTGGGTTTCCAGTCCGTCTCGGGGTGTTTGGAGGTCTGGTGCTGCTTCAGCTTGAAGCTCAAACTTTAATTCACTGCTTTTTCACCTCAAATGAAGCATTCGGCTCTAATTCTGTCTCTTACTCCAATGAAGCCAAATTCTCTGCAACTCTTTTGGAGCATTCTTTTTGACCGATTCATCTTTCTCTTTATACTCCTTTCACACTGGACTCTGATGACTGATGACTCTATGATAGTCAGATTGCCTTATGAGACTGTCCTAAAGGATTTTTCTCCAAAAATGAAACATGTTTAATTTCATGCTGCAGACTTCTCACAGTAAATTCCAAAGTGTTAATTAACTCTGAGAGCGTTGAAGACTGGATTCTTATATTGCAGTGTTAAATGAACATTTGAAGGTGTCTTTTTTTCCCCACTGTGTGAATTAACACTGTATAGATTTCATCATCAACAAAGAGTAGTGTTAATAGTACTAACTACACAGTGTCAACACTGGCCAGTGTTGATTGTTAACGCTACAATATATATAGGAGATTATGTAGGAGGCCAGTATTTAACACACTCAGAGTTAATTTGTGAGTGAATTTACAGTGTATTGTTGCTGTTTATAGGTGAACAGTCCGAGATCAATCTGCAATATGCGGCAAGAGACAGAAATATGTGAGATCACTGCGAAGTGAGTAGGAGATGGGTCGCAGTCGTAGAAAATGGAAAAATGCCAATGATTGTGCGGCATTATGGACTGTAAAATACGTGTGCAGCAACAGTGTCGGTTCTTGGAAAGTGTGAAATGAAAACTTCTTCCAGGTTATTAATATCCAGGAACATTCCTCCTCAAAATCACAGGTAGAAGTGACGAGTATCACCATTCAGCTGGTCTTTTATGCTGTTTGAAGCAGGCACACGTGGTCATGCAGGAATTTCATCTGAAAACAGCATTGTTTATGAGACCCATTCGATGTAAAGGAGATCAGATCTAATTACAGTTGCAAAGTCAGACCGCCAGCACTGTGAGATGCTCCAGCGGCGTCCACCAGTGGTGCCACACCAGGGCTCAGACACACCTCTCCTTTCTTTTTTTGATGAGAAATTGCTTCTCGGTTGACCTCATCCCATCAGGTACTGCAGTCCCAAACACAAAACCTCTCTCAGTGTTTTCTTGTGACTGTTCGTCTCTGCAGATCACATCCCTCCAGACCTGCGAGACCCGTTCTACACGGACCAGTATGAGCAGGAGCACATCAAGCCGCCCGTCCTGCGCCTGCTGCTGTCCGCGGAGCTGTACTGCCGGGTGTGCGGCCTCATCCTGCACGGCGAGCAGGCCGCCTCGCTGCAGAGCCACCAGGCCGTCATCCAGGCCCTGTCCAGGAGAGGCGTCTACGTCCTGGAGACCGACAGCACGCCCGTGTCCCACCTGGACCTCTGCTCCGCTCCCATCAAAATGGTCGGTCGACGCGTCACGCGTTCATTCAGTCAGTGTTTGGACAAAGTCATTTCAATTATTGTGTTTCCTATGTGTGATTTTTTTTTTTTTTTAAGAAAATATGAAAAGCCGATAGAAACTTTGCATTTTCTAAGAGTTTATGTTGGTGGATTAAACATCTGCAGAGCTCTCTCAAAGTCAATTTACAGCTTGTTCCACCGCCTGAAGGAGTCAGAAAAGCATATTTCACGTTTTCAATTATCCCTCTGATCAGTCGGGAGATACTGATGTTTTTGTGAATTATGGTTCCCTCTCTGCTGTGGTATCACCCAGTGAACCGTCGGCCCACACTCGCCATCTGGTTCTCGGCTATTATGACTTTGCTTTCTGCAGCCAAATGTGAGCCGGGAGTCTTGGAATAAATAAATAATGCACCAGCGGGTTTGACTGTTTTGCAGGTTTTAAAGTCTGCGACTAAATCATTCATGAGGCGCATAGAGCCAACTGCTCAGGCTTTCTTTTTTATTTTTTTTTTAATATGCATTTAGCAGGAAGCCACTTTGCAGAAGTATTAGTCCCAGCTGACAGGTGTGGGAGCAGCAACGCCGTGCAAGCTGGCGCTGAAGACGCTGCGTTCATCAGAAATTACAGAGAAGAGGCTTTACTGCTGGTTTAGATTCATATTAATCTCCAGCAGAGTTTGCTAATGAGACATTTTCCACATGAATTCTACAGATCCAACCCTCATCTATCAGAGTGTATCAAAAGGATCTTTAGGATTCTTTTCTCAAAGAGAATACCCCTTCAGTCCAGTCTGGCTCTTTTATCTGGCTCTGGCTTGAACAGAAAGTTCTTATGAAAGGAAATATATTCACCATTTCATACTTTCTATTGGGTTTTAGTTCATTTTTCTTTAGGCTTGTCTTTGTTGTGCAGAGAGGCTTTTATATGGAAACAGAGAAAAACTACATATGTTATGTATAGAAAACTACATCTTCATTTTGAACAATGTTAGTTTACCTGCATTTTATTATTATGAACTGAAGTAAAGGAAAAACATGTGACTTTTTAATACTTAAAAATTGGTTGATTATCTGTGATTTGGCAAAGGGAATGCTTCCAGATCCATAGTTTGTTTCACAAGGTTGCATCCATAGTTAACAGAGAACCTTTCTCTCGTTCAGAGCGCCCACATCCACCTGATCGACGCCCTGATGACGGCCTACATGGTGGAGATGATCAGCATCGAGAAGGTGGTGTCCAGCGTGAAGAGATTCTCCAACTTCAGTGCCTCCAAGGAGCTTCCCTTCGACCTGGAAGACGCCATGCTCTTCTGGATTAACAAGGTGTGTGTTTCTGTGTGTGTGTGTGTGTGTGTGTGTTCCTGCTGATTAGTGCTGTGTTCCTGGATCTGTGCCGACCTGCAGCTTCTTTGTGACGACAGGTGAACATGAAAATGAGGGAGATCACAGAGAAAGAGTGTAAAATGAAGCAGCATCTGCTGGATTCCCCGAGCCATCAGAAGGTGAAACGGTGTTTTCCTTCCGTCTCTCTCTGTCTGTCTTGTTTCCCTGAAGCCATTATAACACGATAAATAGTAAGACTGGAGTTTTCTAATGTGGATCTTTGTGAATTCAGATGTTTCACACATCAAACAGCCAAATTTGTGTTTTTCTGGAAGTGAGCGTTCATTCTCAGAGTGAGCCGCTGAACATCAGGCTGCTTCCTGTTTCTCCCGCCTTGTTCCTAAAACTAAACATGGTGGACCCCGTCCATCTGCAGCTCCTCCAGTCGTGTCTCCTCCTCTGACAGGAGGCCATCTGAGTCCTTCCCGCTGTATCTGGCCCCTGACTTGTTTGCTGCTCTTCCTCTTTGTGTCTTTCCCCCTCCGTCTCAGTCTCCGTCCAAATGGTACTGGAAGCTTGTCCCTGTAAGTCCTCTCTCCTCCATGAGTCCATGTTTGTCAGTGTCGGCTGAGGGTTTAAGGAAGCATCACAGGCTTCAGAATACACCACGACAGGATGCATATGGGTGTCAAACATGAGGCCCGTGGGGCGAAACTGGTCCGCAGGAGGCTGTGATCCGGCCCGCTAAAACACCGAGCAAATTAGAAATGTTTTAACGAAAGAAGCTCCGGGACTGAAATGAGTTTGACGCCTCTGTGTTCGTGCACTGAGGCAGACATGAATGCAGAATGAAGATGACACAGCGCCCCTTAGTGGCAGCAGGGAGGAACAACAAGTGGATCAGACTCGTCCCTTCACAGTTCTCCTGTTTGTGTTTCACCTTTCCTTCTGGCTCTGCATCTTCCGTTGATTCTCAGACCCGCCGCTCGTCCCGACCTCGTCCCCCCACCCTCATTAACCCCCCTCCACTCATGTCTGTCTCCCCCCTCCAGCCTGACATCCTGCATGCTCTGGCTCATTGCTTGTTGGAGCCTGTGGAGTTCTCTCGTGTGGTAACGTACCATCACTCTGCTCCGTTTTTTGTTTTTTTTCTTTTCAAATCCACTTCATTCTTAAATTCACAAAAATCCCTGTCAGCCCCGGAAACAAATCAGCGCGTGTGTGTGTGTGTGTATGTGTGTGTTAAGGAGAGGCAGATGACAGTTGTGTGATTGACGGAGTCCGTGACTCAGCCTTACATAAGTGGAACGCTCTCTCTCGCTGCGTAGGTGCGCTACCGCAGAGATCACCTGTCGGGTCGCACGCTCCAGCACTTCCCGCTGCTGGACGACCTGCTGAAGGACGTGTCCGACGGCGCCGCCCTGCTGGCGCTCGTCCACTTCTACTGCCCGGAGCTCATCAGGCTGGAAGGTGCGGCGACACCGGGCTTTAGAACCACAGTCCTCCACTAAATGATGGTTCTTTCGTGACATTGACCTTCTCCGCCCTCCCTGCTGCAGATATCTGTCTGAAGGAGATTCCCTCCATAGCAGACAGTCTGTACAACATTCAGCTGCTGAAGGAGTTTTCAAACGAGTACCTGAACAGATGTTTCTACCTGAAGCCTGAAGACCTGCTGTATTCTCCACCGGTGCTGAAAGTGAGAGCAAATCATGGGAGACCATCTCAGGTTTATCGCCGTTCTTTTGTCTTGACCGTTTCTCGTGTTTTGCAGAGCAATGTGATGGTCTTCATCGCTGAGCTGTTCTGGTGGTTTGAGAGTGTGAAGCCGGACTTTGTTCAACCAAGAGACCTTCAGGACGTGAAGGATGGTATGAAGTGATCTAGATTTGAAGCTAAAGAATCGTTTCTCTCAGTGACACCAAGCAGAAACAGTAAAGCTCGCTGTAACTCCCTCCTTCATGCGCCGCCGTCACAGTGAGACTGCTGCTGCAGCCCAAGACGTCTCGATCCTTTGCGCCCGTCTCAAACGTCACCAAGCGAAGCTTCCTGACGACGTCGAGCTCTGCTGACGTGTTGACGACGCCGAAGAGCCCCGAGCCCAGGTACCGGGAAGACACACTCCAGTGAGACATGCCGTAGTTACAACCGTCTGTTTTCCTTCAAAGACCTCAGGAAAATGCTCTTTTCAGCCAGGATTTCTCCGTTTTTGAGGTTTTATGCTTGAAATATGAGCCTTTTAGAGAACTGTACTTATATGATAGTGACTCAGGAGAACTTCAGATTACATCCAGAGCCTGTTGAGGTGTTTCAGCGTTCTGATTAATATTCATGCTAGTCTAAAGGTTTTCCAGGTGACTGCAGAGTCGGCTCAGGATCTCCAGCAGCAAAGAGAACTCCATAGTCCCCTGAACATCTTCAGTCCAATTAAATCCTCTTTTGTCAATCTGAGGGCCGTCAGGGTTCATGAGGTAAAAGCAACTCAGAAAGATAAGAAGGCCCGAGACCATTAAGACATTTAAAAACCATTAAAAGAACCTTAAAATCGATTGTGAAGCACACGAGGAGCCAATGCAGCGACTGCAAAACCGCTGTAATAAGAGCCGTCTTCTGGTCTTCGTCAGGTTGTGCTGCTGAATTTTCCAAAAGTTGTAGAAATGAAATACTTGTTTTGGGAGAACCAGAGTCAAAAGCCTCGTTTATACTATCGTTTCAAGTGTAGATGCAATGGTCATGGTTTTGAATGCACCGTAAAAATGATTTATTTTTATTGTAATAGTCTGATAGTTTCCATCTGATTAGGAAGAATAATCCAAACCATCTTGTTTGTCTTCCAGTGCTAAATCAGTTTCATCAGTCCCATCTCACTCTTTGCTGCCCCTGAGACAAAGACAGCAGCCGGCGGCTGACGACGGCAGTTCAGGTACAAAGAAAAGGGACGTTTTTCGCAGTGCGAATAGAGACAAAAAGCTTCATGAAATATGTTGTGTTTTTTTTTTTGGCAAAGAATTTAACAGACAAGTAATAATTTTCCATTTATCCTGATGTGAATATACACATTTTGCTCTTATCGTGGCATTTAACGCGCCTCTTCCAGTCGTCAGACTGCAGCAGGAGCGTCTCGCGTTGTGACCTTTTAAAATCACAGACTTAATGGGCTCTTCTCTAAAGGTTAGGTTGTTCAGATCAGCCGACAGTGACGTTACACATTTCCTGATGTGAATCATATGTTCTCTGCTCAGAGGGCAGGAACCGGGCCAACGAGCCGTACCGAGGTTCCCTCCTGGCCTGGCCGGAGAGGAGGCCCAGGTGAGCCGATCGGTCACAGCTGCACGCTTCCTGTAACGATATCAGTTCCCGATGAAGACCTCAGTGATCGATCGACCTCCTGTTCTGTCGCCCCCCCCTCCAGGCCCGTCTCCCAGCCCGTGCCCTACGCCCTGCATTTCGCTCTGGAGGACGACGCAGACAGCGTCAGCCTCGCTCGCTCCATCAGCAAAGACAGCCTGGCTTCCAACATCCTGAGCATCACGCCGAAGCACGCGCACCGGCTCAGCGGTCAGAGCCTGCTCAGCCACATCCGCATCGAGGACGAGGAGGAGGAGGTCGAGGAGGAGGAGCTGGTCGCCGTCGTGCACCCGTCGGTCTTCTCCCGGCGGCGAGCGGGAAGCGACATGGAGCAGGACGAGCTGGAGACGCCGAACGCGCCGCCCACCCCCAGGGTCCCTTCCTGTCTCGACACGGCGCCCTTCGCCCTGGACTGCCAGCCTGACGGCTACTACCTGGAGCCGTTGATGCCCGCCGTCTCGAAGCCGGCGAAGGAGAAGAGCATCAGCCTGAACAAGCAGGAGGAGAGTGGAGAAGGCCGCTGTCGAGCCAGGAGAGGAGCCGCCGGCGTCCCGCAGAGGAAATCCCCCGTGGTGGAAGCGGCGTCGGCTGCTCTGAGGCCGAGCGCGGACGGATCGACGGGCGCGACGCCGGCTCAAGGCTTCTTCCTCCATTTGTCCGAAGAGCCGGATTTCGACAGTCCGTTCTCGTCCGTGCTGGAGCCGGGGCCCGACTCCGACTCCGACATCGCAGACCTGGAGGACGAGGACTTTCCCGAGTACGCACAGGCGGAGGGAGAGTCGGACAAGCTGAGAGACGACCTGAAGGTGAGCGAGCGGGGGGACAAGGAGGACGGCAGCGGCCGCTCCAGCCCGTGCCCCAGCACCGTGTCGTGGGCGAGCAGCTGCAGCGCCTCGGGCAGCAACAGCATCAAGATGACCAGCTTCGCCGAGAGGAAGCTCCTCAAACTGGGCCTGCGCGAAGGATACTCCAGCACCAGCAGCTCCCAGAAGACCACTCCGGACGGCCCGGAGGCCGCGCCCTGCCCGCCCTGGCAGCTGAAGAGCGACCCGACCCCGGGCTGGCTGGGGAAGGAGCCCGGCGCCGCGCTGGGGAAGAGTCTGGCGGTCAGTCCGTCCGCCGTGCCTTCGGAGCTGCTGCAGCTCCACATGCGGCTGGAGGAGCAGCGGCGCGCCATCGAGTACCAGAAGAAGAAGATGGAGACACTGTCGGCCCGGCAGAGGCTGAAGCTGGGGAAAGCTGCGTTCCTCAACATCGTCAAGAAGGGCGGAGGGAGGAGCGACACGCTTCCGTTACCGCTGAGACACTCCCACGAGTCCAAAGAGCTCACAGCCGCCGACCGCAGCAAAGCGAGGAGCCCGTCCAGCAGGGACGACTCCTGCCTGGACGCCCTGAAGCTGCAGGCCCGAGCAGAGGAGGGACAGATCGGCAGGGACAACAAGCTGAGCCACCTGTCCCCGGACGGCGCGGCCGAGCCCGACCTGAACGAGTGCTCGCGCTCCATCGACCTGCTGAACGAGGCCATCGGCGCCATCCAGCAGCAGATGCTGCAGCTGTCGTTCCAGCAGGACCTCCTGATGAAGCACAACGCCGCCTCGCCCTCCGACCCCGCTCAGTCCGCCCCAAGCACAACCCCGAGCACAACGGACTCCTCGTCCTCTACCTCAGACTCCAGGCCTTACGCCGTGCACTTCGTGGACATCGGCGGCGGCGGCGGTGGTTCCGTCCCGGCCCGCCGGCCCCCCAGGCTCACCTCCAGCCAGCGCAGCAGGACGTCGGAACGGAAGCAGAGCAAGTCGAAAACGGAGCGCACGCCTTCTCCGAAGGGAGACCGGGAGGCGGGAAGCGCCGCCGAGAGCGCCAAGACGGAGAGGAGCATTCTGAGGAAGTCCACCTTCAAAGTTCACGACGCCGAGCGCGTCGCGGACAAGCCGCAGCCTCAGCTTCCCCCCGCTTCGCCGCCGCAGAACGACGGGCGAGAGGAAAACACGGCTACGAACTCAGGGAGTGACGCCGTCACCGGTGACGAGGGTCCCAGGGTCAAAGGTCAGCTGATAGAGGTGGACCTTTCAGAGGTGAAGGATGCACCGGAGGACGGCGGCGCCGACGGTACCGAGAGCACAGCAGAGGGCGAGCAGAAGAACGTGCTGGGCTTCTTCTTCAAGGTAACAACAAGAAGTTTCTTTTGTTTTTTTATTGAGTTTGTGATTCAGAAGAGTTTTTTTTTTTTATTTATTACAAGCATCTTTTTTTTCATGTTTCAGGACGATGAGAAAGCAGAGGATGAGATGGCGAAGCGTCGCGCCGCTTTTCTCCTCAAACAGCAGCGCAAAGCTGAAGAGGCGAGGCTGCGGAAGCTACAGCAGGAAGCCGAGAGCGAGCTGAAGCGTGACGAGGCCCGGTACGCTCTGAACGCACCGCCGCTGCTGCCGCCGCCGCCACGGAGCTCCCTTCTCACTCCTCTCACCATTTCCTCAAGGCGCAAGGCAGAAGAGGACCGCATTCGGAAGGAGGAGGAGAAGGCGCGCCGGGAGCTGATCAAGCAGGAGTATCTGCGGCGGAAGCAGCAGGCCCTGATGGAGGAGCAGGGCTTGGTCAAGCCCCGCCCACGCCCCAAATCCCGGAGGAACAGACCCAAGTCGCTGCACCGCGAGGAGTCCGGCAGCCTCTCCAAAGGATCCGCCACCCGTAAGACCACGGCTTGTTTCTCGTCGGGCTTGTTTCCGTGTTGTCGTCGGTGTGTGTCGTGCGTTGTCGTGCACCCCCTCTGAGTCTGTGTGTCGCGCAGGTGGTTCTCTGAAGGTTTCCAGGCTGATCAGAGCGCAGGGCTCGGCAGCAGCAGGCTGCAGGGGAGGTGAACCTTCTAACCTGCTCTGCATGCCGTTCAGTCAGCCGGCTCCCTCCAGCTCTACAGGGAGACCAATCAGTGCCGTTAGATCAGAATCAATGAGCAAAAGTCGAGGGAAACATCGGAAAACCAGCTGCTGATGAATCCCTGTCGTTTCCCTCCAGCGGATCTGAGCTGCAGCCATCGAGGGTCGACGCTGTCTCTGGCCACGGAGGTGGACAGCGTCCTGTCCGGGGAGGCGGAGTCACACAGGTGAGAACTCCTCAGACACACACACTCACACATGCGCATTTTCTCCTTGAAGCCAGGTGACCTCTGGGGGTGTGTGTGTGTGTGTGTGTGTGTGTGTGTGTGTGTGTGTGTGTGTGTGTGTGTGGCAGGGCGGAGTCAGTCTGCTCCGTGGAGTCGTTCCCCCTGCTGAGCAGGGCGTCCAGCAGGAACATGGAGCGGGACTGGGAGAACGGCTCCATCGCTTCGTCCATCACGTCCATCGAGTACAACGGTGGGAAGGAAAACTCTACATGTTCACAGGAAATGCAGCAAATATGACCCTTTATGAGCAGATAGTGGAGATTCCAGGAAGTTATCTCGCCTCCATGATAAACTTTTCTGACTTTTCTGTCTCGCTCTGCTTGTTAAAGGTCCGAAACTCTTCAAGGAGCCGAGCTCCAAGTCCAACAAGCCAATCATCGTCAACGCCATCGCTCACTGCTGCCTGGCTGGGAAGGTGAACGAGGTCCAGAAGAACGTCATCCTGGAGGTCAGATCTGTGTGTTTGTGTGCTTCCGGTCTGTTGCGTACAGACAGTGACGTGTTTTTGCCGGTGACCAACAGGAGCTGGAGAAGTGCGAGTCCAATCACCTGATCATCCTCTTCCGGGACGGCGGCTGCCAGTTCCGCGCCGTCTACTCCTACTCGCCGGACACCGAGGAGATCGTGAAGTTCACGGGCACGGGGCCGCGCGCCATCGGCCGCAAGATGATCGACAAGCTGTACAAGTACAGCTCCGACCGCAAGCAGTTCACCGTCATCCCCGCCAAGTCGGTGTCGGTCAGCGTGGACGCCCTGACCATCCACAACCACCTCTGGCAGGTCAAGCGGCCCGGCAGCGCCCGGCGGAAGTGAAGCGGCGGCGGATTCTGCCGTGCGGACTCGTGTTGGGCGGGACCCAGGAAACACGAGGCGTCGTCAGAGGGCAGAACGCCGGGGTTTGATCGGTAGAACCGTCCTGCTCGTACCAGACGCCGATCCGGGCCTCTCATGTAGCAGAACCGGAATCCTGGACCTGGGAGGTGAACTGAGTCGACCTGAAGTAGAGGTCAGGCTGCTGACACCAAGTGCAACTATAACCGGCAGAGGTGAACTTCCTTCAGCTTTGCTCTTTCAGCTTGGCAAAAAAAAAAAAAAAAAATCCCCTCCTGCTGTGATTGATCCAAACGGCACACAGAGGCGTCCTCTCCTGCGACTGTACCTTTTATTATGCGGATGGAGCTTTTTCTAAACCCGCCTGCAGAATGGCTGTCAGTCGGTGCTCTCGTCTCGTCCCGTTTTCTATCTGGTGTGTTTGCGGAAGTGTGAGAGTGTCTTTGTGCTGCGGACCCGGAGAGCCTGCGTTCGGCCCTGAATGTCTTCACTCATCTGATTATGCTTTAAAACTCATGTGATGCAAACAGAATGACTTTTGTTTTTTTTTGTTGTTGCTGCTGGAGGACAAATGGTTACAGTGAGGGAAGTTGTTCCAAAGCATAAAAAGCGTTTGAAACCGAGTCAGTATAGCTTCGTATTAACTTCATGCTTCTGTTCCAACGCTGCATGAGTCTTCTGAGATCTCCGCCTGGCTCGCAGCGCCGAACCGGAACGACTGAGCTGTGCTGCCGAACCCCGAGCTGCTGGTTAGATCTACGTATTTAATGTAGCCGCGGACACTCAGCGCCAGCCTCCCCCCTCTACTGACCGATCGCAGCAGCTGGGATGGATGTTCATGGGAAAAAATCTGCACAATACTTGATATTTGTTTGCTGCATTTTGTACATTTTTTGAGTAGTTTTGTTTTTTGTACTCGATGTACAAGTTCTGTTTACTAAAAAACCAGGCTCTATTTTAAAGGTTTATTCTGTTAAAGGCATTCAGAGATGTCAAGAGTTTTCATTTCATTGTGTTAAATTCTTATGTTTATTTATTTCAGAGATAATAAAAGGTTACTAGCTACGATTTCTTGCAAAATTTGAGGCTTTTTGTGTTTTGTCTTTCCTGAATGCCCTCACATTCATACTGCATCACTTTGTTATATGAAACAGGAATGAAACGAGGAAGGATTGACTCTGAAAAGATCAAGAAAAGAAAAGAGTGCTGCAAAGGAAGAAGGGTTGCTGTTCACATCTCTGTTACTCTGACTTAAAACAACCACACTTGAAATTAGTTATTTAGCAGAGAAAGAATTTGCTCAGAGGAGGATTCAGGAGGTTCAGGACGATGAGATCCTGGGAAACACAAACAAACCAAGAACCAGAACACCTGGAAGAAGCCCTGTATAAAGCACAGCGACCAGCTGGAGGCAATCACACACTCAGGAGCAGCTGAAACATATCAGTCTGAGGAGAGGCCATGAACCAGGAAGTAAGTCACAGGAGATCTGCACTGTTTGTGGGTGTTGTTGCTGGTTGGCTCTGTCCAGTCCTGCTGCTCGGGAAGCCAATTATTGTCATTTTTTGTGTGTGTGGATGAGCTTGTTGTTCATATATCCATCCAACCATTTTCTACCGCTTATCCAGGGCCGGGTCGCGGGGGCAGCAGTCTCAGCAGAGATGCCCAGACTTCCCTGTCCCCAGACACTTCCTCCAGCTCCTCTGGCAGGATCCCAAGGCGTTCCCAGGCCAGCCGAGAGACATGGTCTCTCCAGCGTGTCCTGGGTCTTCCCCAGGGTCTCCTCCCAGTGGGACATGCCCGGAACACCTCTCTAGGGAGGCGTCCAGGAGGCATCCTAACCAGATGCCCGAGCCACCTCAGCTGGCCCCTCTCGATGTGGAGGAGAAGCGGCTCTACTCCGAGCTCCTCCCTGGTGACTGAGCTCTTCACCCTATCTCTAAGGGAGCGCCCAGCCACCCTACAGAGGCCTCTTGTCCTTTTGGTCATGACCATAGATGAGGGTGGGAATGTAGATTGACCGGTAAATCGAGAGCTTCGCCTTTCGGCTCAGCTCCCGCTTCACCACAATGGACCGATACAACGACCGCATCACTGCAGCCGCTGCACCGATCCGCCTGTCAATCTCACGCTCCATCTGTCCCCCACTCGTAAACAAGACCCCAAGATACTGAAACTCCTCTGCTTGGGCCAGAGTCTCTTCACTGACCTGGAGAGGGCAAGCCACCTTCTTCTGGTCAAGGACCATGTCCTCGGATTTGGAGGTGCTGATTCTCATCCCTGTTGCTTCACACTCGGGTGCGAACCGCCCCAGTGCATGCTGTAGGTCCGGGTTCGATAAAGCCAACAGGACAACATCATCTGCAAAAAGCAGAGATGAAATCATGTGGTTCCAGAACTGGACCCCCTCCAGCCCCTGGCTGTGCCTAGAAATTCTGTCCAGAAAGATTCTAAACAGAACCGGTGACAAAGGGCAGCCCTGCCGGAGTCCAACATGCACTGGGAACAGGTCCGACTTACTGCTGGCAATGCGGACCAGACTCCTATTCTGGTCATACAGAGACCGGACGGCCCTTAACAAGGGGCCCCGGACTTCGTATTCCCGGAGCACCCCCCACAAGACACCACGAGGGACGCAGTCGAACGCCTGGGAGGCTGAGGAGTGTGATCCCCCTATAGTTGGAGCACACCCTCCGGTCCCCCTTTTTAAACAGGGGGACCACCACCCTGGTCTGCCAATCCAGAGGCACTGTCCCCGACTACCACGCGATGTTGCAGAGACGTGTCAACCAAGACAGTCCCTGCACATCCAGAGACTTAAGATGCTCAGGGCGAATCTCGTCCACCCCCGGTGCCTTGCCACCGAGGAGCTTACCGACCACCTCGGTGACTTCGGCTTGGGTAATGGACGAGTCCACCTCTGAGACCTCAGCCTCTGCTTCCTCCACGGAAGACGTGGCGACGGGATTGAGGAGGTCCTCGAAGTATTCCTTCCACCGTCCAACAATATCCCCAGTTGAGGTCAGCAGCTCCCCACCTCCACTTTAAACAGTGTTGGCGGAGACATGCTTTCCCCTCCTGAGGCGCCGGACGGTTTGCCAGAATTTCTTCAAGGCCGACCGATAATCCTCCTCCATGGCCTCCCCGAACTCCTCCCAGATCCGAGTTTTTGCCTCCACAGCCACTCGGGCCGCAGTTTGCTTGGCTTGCCGGTACCCGTCAGCTGCTTCGGGAGTCCCATGAGCCAAGAAGGCTCGATAGGACTCCGTCTTCAGCTTGACGGCAGCCCTTACTTCCGGTGTCCACCACCGGGTTCGGGGGTTGCCTCCACGACAGGCACCGGAGACCTTATGACCACAATTCCGAGCAGCTGCTTCGACAATGGAGGTGGAGAACATGGTCCACTCGGACTCAATGTTCCCAGCCTCCCTCGAGACATGAGAACAGCTCTCCCAGAGGTGGAAGTTGAAAACCATGCTGACAGAGGGTTCCACCAGACGTTCCCAGCAGACCCTCACAACACGTTTGGGTCTGCCAAGTCTGTCCAGTTTCGTCCTCTGCCAGCGAATCCAACTCACCACCAGGTGGTGATCGGTCGACAGCTCTGTTCCTCTCTTCACCCGAGTGTCCAAAACAAGCAGCCGGAGGTCAGATGACACGACAACAAAGTTGATCATCGACCTCCGCCCTAGGGTGTCCTGGTGCCAAGTGCACTTATGGACACCCCTGTGCTCGAACATGGTGTTTGTTATGGACAAACTGTGACCAGCACAGAAGTCCAATAACAGAACACCACTCAGGTTCAGATCAGAGAGGCCGTGCGATCCAGTCACCACCCTGCAGGTCTCACTGTCGCTGCCCACGTGGGCGTTGAAGTCCCACAGTAGAACACTGGAGTCCCCAGTCGGAGCACTGTCCAGCACCCCTCCCGGGGACTCCAAGAAGGCCGGGTACTCTGCACTGCTGTTCAGCCCATAAGCCGAGACAACAGTGAGGCACCTGTCCCCGACCCGAAGCCGCAGGGATGCGACCCTCTCTTTCACTGGGGTGAACTCCAACACATGGCGGCTGAGCTGTGGGGCTATAAGCAAACCCACACCAGCCTGCCACCTCTCACCGCAGGCAACGCCAGAGAAGTGGAGAGTCCAGCCCTTCTCGAGAGGTTGGGTTCCAAAGCCCAGGCTATGTGTGGAGGTGAGCCTGACTATATCTAGCTGGTACCTCTTGACCTCCCTCACAAGCTCGGGCTCCTTCCCCACCAACGAGGTGACATTCCATGTCCCTAGAGCTAGTCTCTGTGTCTGAGGATCGGGTCACCGGGAACCCTGCAGTCGGCTGCCACTCAAACCACATTGCACCCGGCCCCTACGGTTCCCTCGGTGGGTGGTGAGCCCACCGGGGGTCAGGCCCACATCGTCTCTTCAGGCTGAGCCCAGCCGGGCTCCGTGGGCAAAGGCCCAGCCACCAGGCGCTCACTTACGAGCCCCAACCCCAGGCGTTCATATATCAATCATCTGAATTTATAGATTTGTATTCATGAATATCTCGACTATACAGTGAGCACAGAAGGATCCTCACTACAGCAGGTCAAAGCATCATGTAGAAATTACCTTTATTTATCTTTAATTCATTACAGGTTGAAACTCTGATGTACTTGAATCTCTTCTCAGAAATGCACAAATATTTGAAATTGAAAAAGTTACGGCAAAAGATTAAAGCTATTCAAAAACTGAGGGAAGGGGAATTCTCAAAAATGTCCTTTTCAATTAAGAGCCCTCCTGGTTGATCATCTGTTTCTCCCCTCACATTCAGGGTCCGGGTCAGGACTCAGGTCAAGTCAGGACTAATAAAATGACCAGTTTGTTGATGTTGCAAATGCTTTGGTACATGCATGCAAATGATTGTGTGCCATTCTCTGCTGTTTCCTACATTATCAATCACTTGTACCATGTTCAGACTTTTGGTCAACAGTGCAGGTTTGTAATCCAACAACAGGAGCTGTATATATTCTGCCATGCTTCATACAATACTGCAATATTCTACTTACAGTTTACAAGTATATTTCATATTTCATACTTTAATATTATATCTTAATCAGTTTTATTTTTTCCACAACTGGACAGGGTGTCAGAGGGTCTAGAAAACACACCAGATGAGTGTGAAGCAGCTGCTCTGCAGGGTTCCGTTTGAAAGAAGCGGTGAAAACATGAAGGACATGCGTTACCAGTATGTCTCGGTAAAGCATGTATGGGCATGTAGTAACTGTACCTCACAGTGAACAGTATGGCATTGAATAGTGACACGTGGCACAACCACCGGGACTTTTATGCATTTGGCTATGGCTGTAGAAAAGAAGGTGCAATTTGATGTACAGTGTCTTATCTATAATTAACAAAATTCATTTTGTGTCTTCTGGATAGAGTATATTGGAATTTAAAGCAAGTGACATACTGTACAACTGCATCAAGGCTACCTGCAATCAAACGAAATGCAAAAATCACTCATTAAACCAAAGAAAAAAGTTCTAATCCACCCAAATCACTTATTAAAATAAGTAATCATGACAACTGAGATATTTTTTTAAGTTTTTAAGGTTTATTTAATCTTTATGAAAATTTAAATTCCAGTATGTCTTAGGAAGTAGGAAACAACACGTCGTTCGCTTCATCACGTCCGTGCTTCTAGCGTCTTCGTGTTTCTTCGTGTTATTTGTTGTTCCTGGAAAAAAAGTTCTGTTAATTTCTTTCTTCCGTGCTTGTTGCTGGAAATTTATTATTTTCACCTACTTACCTTTTTGCGCCTGGAAATGACTTTTTTGGTTTTCTTAACCATTTTTTTCCCTGGAATTTTTTAATTCTTAACCTTTTTGTTCCTGGAAAGGACATTTTTATTTTCTTATCCTTTTTGTTCCTGGATGATTTATTTATTTATTTATTTATTTATTTTTTTAACCTTTTTGTTTCTGGAAATTGCTTTTTCTCATTTTCTCACCACTTGCGTCCTGGAAATTGCTTTTTCTCATTTTCTTACCACTTACGTCCTGGAAATTGCTTTTTCTCATTTTCTTAACCTTTGTGTTCCTGGGAATGACTTTTTATAATTTTCTTATCACTTTCTTCCCGGAAATGTTTTTTTTTCCATTTTCTTTGCTCCCGGTTCCCCACCCCTTGTTCTAAATTCCCCATCCTGTATTCAAGGTCCCTGCCCCTTGTTCTAAGTTCCCTGCCCTTTGCTCTAGGTTCTCCTTCCCAGCTCAGAGTCCTCCTTCCTCTCATCACCGCAAACCCATAGAAAGGTGAAGAATGGCATGGTCGACTTGATGGCCGCTTCTTTGCCTTGTTGCTCGCCATCATCTGTGCTCGTCTCCCACTTGTGGAATGTGGCAGACGAGATCAGTCTCCAGCTGTAGAAGACGTCGAATAGCATACACAGGAGGCCTGGAGAACAGGAGAGGAGATGCATATTAGATTATTTCTCTGAGAGCTCGTTTTTGTTTATGTGCCCGTGAATGCAGCATGTGTTTGCGTGTGCTTTTAGTGAGTTAGTCTGTTAGTTAGGATGCAGCACTTACGTGGCGGGTGACCGAGGGAGTGAATCAGAGCCTGAAGTGCATAAAGCGCCTGCAGCTGTCGTTCCTCGTCCGAGTCCAGGTACTTCAGTAAGACCGGCAATCTGTTCTTCAGGAGGACGAGCGCGTCCATCCAACAGCCGTCTTCATCATCTGTGCAGCAAAGAAGGAGAAAGAGTGAGAATGAGTGCACGGGCGAGAAGCCGCTGCGCTGCCATCTGAGCACAACACCAGAGGAGCGTCTCCTCCGGGTGCTGCGATACTTACCGTTGACTGCGGCCTGGCACACTGCCTTCACCAGAGCTCTCATGAAGGAGGAAGAGCTCAGCTGAGGTTCTTCCACGTTGGCCTGAAAAACAGATACACACACCTTCAGATGATCGAACAACCTGCTGTCAAGATGGAGCTGCTCAAAGTAGAGCCCGACTGTCCACAAACTCTTTAAATGACGTCATAACAGCTTCAGACTGCAATATCGTCTCTGCAGCTTTTCTGGAAAGTATTTGAAAGGTTAATTTTCGCACCTCGACCCAGTCAAAGATGTGCTGGTTGCTGGCCTCGTCCTCCAGGAGGAGTCTCTCCAGCTGCTGCCTCAGCTCCTCAGGAAACACAGTGTTTTGAGATGGAGCCTCCTCGGGGTCGGCGCTGTCCGGCTGAGTGAACTGGAGCTCCTGTGGGAGTTCAGACGAGAAAAGTGATAGAAGTGATGAACATAAAAGAGATAAAATCAGTCAGAGTCAAAGATGCGCTTGTAATACTGTGTTAGATGAATCCTGACACAGCTTCAGGACGGCAACACAGACACCGAACATGTTGATATGAACTGAGGTATGAATGACCAACCTGCTGACTGATGAAGCTCTGGAAAGGTAAAGGCTCCACCACCAGCTCCACCACGGGCTCGACCACAGGTTCAACCACGGGCTCAACCACGGGCTCGACCACGGGCTCGACCACGGGTTCGACCACGGGTTCAACCACAGGTTCAACCACGGGCTCAACCACGGGTTCCACCACGGGCTCAACCACGGGTTCGACCACGGGTTCAACCACAGGTTCAACCACGGGCTCGACCACGGGCTCGACCACGGGTTCAACCACAGGTTCAACCACGGGCTCAACCACGGGTTCCACCACGGGCTCAACCACGGGTTCGACCACGGGTTCCACCACGGGCTCGACCACGGGCTCCACCACTCGCTGTACCGGCTCTGGCTCCACTGTAAACAAAGAATGCAGAGTCACATTTGTGTTTGTGTGGGAAATTTACACACTGTTTAAAACAACAACCACCACCTCAAGCTGCTCTGATCTGATCAATGTATTCATGCTTGAGAGGAAACAATCACATTAAAACATGTTTGTGTCATGCAGGTTTGGTGTCGACCACCGTCCCCTCACCTGGCTCCTCTGTGCTTTCCTCCCTCAGTTTTTTCTTCCGGGCCTCTTTTTGTCGCCGCTTCTTGGTTTTCTTTTTCGCCTTCCGCAGGTCCTCAGGGTTTTGCCCCTCCTGCACTTCCTCACAATGGCCTCCCTGAAACAGCGAGTCGTGCTGTGAGGACGATGGTGCGGGTGGCGGCGGCGGCGGCGGCGGCGGTGGCGGTAGCGTCTCGCTGGGCTCGTTGCCTGCTCTGGTTTGACTCCTGTGAAGAGAGAAAGAAAACAAACTGATCAGTCAATCAGGACGACACGGCACAAGAAGCACAAAGGCTTCAGAGGCAATACTGACGACGATTGAGAGACCAACAAAAGCTGGATCAGGTCTTTACCTTTCCAGAGCTCCCATGTCTGGGTCTTGTGGGGGGGTGCAGGGCCGAGGTAAAGGCGCCGACGGTGGCACAGAGTCTTGCTTGGGGCTGGCGGTCCGGGAATTCCAGGACACCAAAGATACTAGAAAAGAGATCAATCAAGGAAAAAGTCTCATTATCACCACTCAGACGCAGCAGCACATCACAAAACATAAAATCAGTTGTGTGAGAAATTTGCATCTTTTCCATCGTTCTCAGCTCAAGAGGAGAACCTACCTAACTTTCTGCCGGTTGTCCTGGACATGGACTCTGTCTTGGCAGCCACTTGGGACACAGCAGGTGTGTCAATGACGAAGCTCTGGGATACTTCTGATGCAACAAAAACAAAAATCAAGGAAAGATTAGATTTTACAAGAAACTTGAGAGGAAAAAAAGTGTTTTCTCACGTGATGAGTGTTCCCTCTGCTCAGGAGGAGCTGTTACCTGACTTGCTGCTGGTTCCCCCGGCGACATCAGCCCACGTCCTGGACCCTGTCTTGGCCCCCACCACTGGCTGGACCGGCTTCACCACGGGCTCGACCACGGGTTCCACCACGGGCTCGACCACGGGCTCGACCACGGGCTCGACCACGGGTTCCACCACGGGCTCGACCACGGGCTCGACCACGGGCTCGACCACGGGCTCGACCACGGGCTCGACCACGGGCTCGACCACGGGCTCGACCACGGGCTCGACCACGGGTTCGACCAGAGGTTCGACCACGGGTTCGACCAGAGGTTCCACCACGGGTTCCACCACGGGCTCGACCACGGGCTCGACCAGAGGCTCGACCACGGGTTCGACCAGAGGCTTGACCACGGGCTCGACCACGGGCTTGACCACGGGTTCGACCACGGGTTCCACCGCTCGCTGTACCGGCTCTGGCTCCACTGTAAACAAAGAATGCAGAGTCACATTTGTGTTCGTGTGGGAAATTTACACACTGTTTAAAACAACAACCACCACCTCAAGCTGCTCTGATCTGATCAATGTATTCATGCTTGAGAGGAAACAATCACATTAAAACATGTTTGTGTCATGCAGGTTTGGTGTCGACCACCGTCCCCTCACCTGGCTCCTCTGTGCTTTCCTCCCTCAGTGTTTTCTTCCAGGCCTCTTTTTGCCGCCGCTTCTTGGTTTTCTTTTTCGCCTTCCGCAGGTCCTCAGGGTTTTGACCCTCCTGCACTTCCTCACAATGGCCCCCCTGAATCAGCGAGTCGTGCTGTGAGGACGACGGTGCGGGTGGCGGCGGCGGTGGCGGCGGTAGCGTCTCACCGGGCTCGTTGCCTGCTCTGGTTTGACTCCTGAGAAGAGAGAAAGAAAACAATCTGATCAGTCAATCAGGACGACACGGCACAAGAAGCACAAAGGCTTCAGAGGCAATACTGACGACGATTGAGAGACCAACAAAAGCTGGATCAGGTCTTTACCTTTCCAGAGCTCCCATGTCTGGGCCTTGTGGGGGGGTGCAGGGCCGAGGTAAAGGCGTCGACGGCGGCACAGATTCTTGCTTGGGGCCGGCGGTCCGGGAATTCCAGGACACCAAAGATACTAGAAAAGAGATCAATCAAGGAAAAAGTCTCATTATCACCACTCAGACGCAGCAGCACATCACAAAACATAAAATCAGTTGTGTGAGAAATTTGCATCTTTTCCATCGTTCTGTGAGCTCAGCTTGGCAAAAAGCTCCCATGTATTGAAGTGCAGCTCAAGAGGAGAACTTACCTAACTTTCTGCCGGTTCTCCTGGACATGGACTCTGTCTTGGCAGCCACTTGGGACACAGCAGGTGTGTCAATGATGGAGCTCTGGGATACTTCTGATGCAACAAAAAGAAAAATCAAGGAAAGATTATATTTTGCATGAAACTTGAGAGGAAAAAAAGTGTTTTCTCGCGTGATGAGTGTTCCCTCTGCTCAGGAGGAGCTGTTACCTGAGTTGCTGCTGGTTCCCCTGACGACATCAGCCCACGTCCTGGACCCTGTCTTGGCCCCCACCACTGGCTGGACCGGTTCCACCACTCCAGCCTTCTCTTTAGTCATTCCCGCGTCTTTGCGGACCTGGAGGACGGTATTTGGGCCCTTGTCGGACTTCCGAGGACCCCAGTTGTTCTGAGAAGAATAAATAGATTTTATTATTGTCAATCATGGAGTTCGAGTTGTGTCAGGTTCTACAGCTTCAATTTAAATTAAAGAATATTGTTAAATAGCTTCTGTTTAACTGCATCGACTAAAAAAAAAGATCTCAGCCTGGTTAAACACGTGTATCTCAACAGAGAATATCCATCTATAATGATCACTGTCAATTTCTACTGAAATTCATCATCCCAGCTGCTGTGGGCGAAGGCAGGGTACACCCTGGACAGGTCGCCAGTCTGTCGCAGGGCTAACACATATGGGTCGTTCCATGTCAAATCAACCAATATCCAAAAAAGTTCCAGCAGCACCACCTTTGATTTCCACTATATTCAGTGTGTGTGTGTGTGTGTGTGTGTGTGTGTGTGCCATTAGATCCCAAAGGAAGGTAGGAAACAGGTTTTCTGTAATGTGTGTATGCATTTTGCTTTTACCCCTATGATATGGGGGTAGATTTAGGGAAACAACTGATGGCCGTCATTCTGGTAGGTAATTCACATTGCCATAATTATTGAAATATAACAGCTAAAGGCGTGAAATTCACAGGATCATCTCATTTTTCACTGCTGATTACAAAACAATCAGACCTTTACTCCTAGCCTGAGAGTGAAATATTTTTGGAGGGTTGATTTCTTGAAAAAAACTGAAAATCTTAAATTTTACCCATGTCTTTATAGCTCTCTTTGTGCCATTTAAATAAACAAATTATGACTATAGTATTTAATCATTGAGTATGGGTCTTGACTGACATTTCAGAACCACTGTTGAAGTACTCAGCTGTTCAGTTTGTCTGCAGGACCTACTTTAATTCAGGACGAATCTGGAATTTTGTCAAACTCAACCATATTTTTCACCATGTGTGAAAAATAGCACCACTCTGAAACTTTTTACAGTGAATCTTCATATTCTAGTAATAAAAATTTTCAAAATATTGAATTGGTGTTCTGTCTCCTTCATAGAGAAAATCTATGTCAAAGAGGGGCCTGAACGTTCCCTCGAGCAGCATTCTTCAAGATGAAGGTGACAGAACACCAATTCAATATTTTGAGGTTTTGACAACTAGTACACAAAGATTCTTTGCAAAAAGTTTTTAAAGTGTGCTATTTATCACAAATAGTGAGAAATGTGGTTGCATTTCATTAAATTTCAGATTCGCCCCTAATTAAAGTAGGTCCTGCAGCCACACTAAACAGGTGAGTACTTCAACAGTGGTTTTAGCATGTCAGTAAAGACCCATACTAAAGAAAGAAAAGCTGTATCAATATTTTTTAGATTAAAATGGCATACAGAGGCCTTTCAAACATGGGCGAAATTAAGATTTTCTTAGGGGAATCTTCATGAGACTGGAGAATCCACGCAGCACACACGAGGAGAACATGCAAACTCCACACAGAAAGGCCCCAGAGCCCCTAATATAGCAGTTCTAAGTATTTCCATCTGTATTTACGTCTAATAATTGTGATTTTGAGAACTGAAGGTTCTTTTCTTACCTGGGTGAAGCAGTTCTGGCTTGCTTCTGGGCAAGTTATGGGTTGTCTGTATGAAATGCTCATTTTCAACAGTCGTTAAACGCAAAACTGATGAAAAAATCCGGGAACAAAGCTGTTGAAGACGCTGTAAAAACTGTTAAAAACGCTGAATTCGCCTCTCGGGGAAAATGCGACCGAAACCGACTCTGGCTGGTTCAAATGTGGCAGAGTCTGTGCTTCTGATGACGGAGCTGCTCTTTTGATGACGCATTAGGCTTTACTCCGTTGTCATGGAGACATCGCAGGAAGTAGTCGCAGTCAACTTCCGGTAATGCAAGGCGATTCATTTTATTTATTTTTTTAATGTTTTTTTTTTATTATATAAACCGACAGAAAAATGTTAGTAGTTTGGCTGCCGGTGTTGTGCCAAGGTACTTACCCCCGATAGAAAGTGTATCCCCTGTTCGCGGGATGGGATTCCACGCTTAAAGCTGGGGTTGGCGATCTTGGAAAACTAGCGTTAGCATGTAGCATCTCCACAAGGCTCCGCCTATCGAGCTCCGCCCAGCTCCCACCCCATTGGAGGAGCTCCCGTTGGAAGCTGAGACGCGGAGACGTTCGCGGTGCGTTCCTGGCGTAACCTGTACTCAGCGCTTCGTTTCTTCGTTTTTCTTTATTTGCACAACGCCAAGGTATGGCGCACTGAACGGTGAGTAAACCCCCAAACATTCTTCTCCGCCGTTCTGCAACGACGCTCCGTCCTTCTATGCGAGCACCGACTGAACCAGGGTCAGTGCACGCGTACATGTACGCGCAGGGGGCAGGTCGAACGGCGAAGGGATTTGATTGGTGTAAAAAAGGTGTCCCCTCAAGACTATTGGTTGCTGTTTGTCCCGTTTTACTCCTGCTGTAGATAGCGGATATTTTCCAAACTACTTTAAAAACACGCTATGAATTGCTTCCCATCGGGTCACAAAGATCATTTTAACCAGTATTTAAAAAAATGTATCTCAATCAAATCGCCAACCTTGGCTTTAACAATGACAAGTATTGGTCTATCTCTCTTCATACCATGCTCATACATTGAGTTTTGATTGCTTTTGGGGATAATTTTTCTTATATTAGCCTTCTTCTGTTATTTACGATCATCCGGAAGATCTATCCACACTTTCAAAATAAAAGCACGTATCCATCCAAACACGAAATTCAAAACTTTTTTTTTTGAGAGAAAGTCCAGCCCAATGATAATAATATTGGTGACCAACAGGAGCTGGAGAAGTGCGAGTCCAATCACCTGATCATCCTCTTCCGGGACGGCGGCTGCCAGTTCCGCGCCGTCTACTCCTACTCGCCGGACACCGAGGAGATCGTGAAGTTCACGGGCACGGGGCCGTGCGCCATCGGCCGCAAGATGATCGACAAGCTGTACAAGTACAGCTCCGACCGCAAGCAGTTCACCGTCATCCCCGCCAAGTCGGTGTCGGTCAGCGTGGACGCCCTGACCATCCACAACCACCTCTGGCAGGTCAAGCGGCCCGGCAGCGCCCGGCGGAAGTGAAGCGGCGGCGGATTCTGCCGTGCGGACTCGTGTTGGGCGGGACCCAGGAAACACGAGGCGTCGTCAGAGGGCAGAACGCCGGGGTTTGATCGGTAGAACCGTCCTGCTCGTACCAGACGCCGATCCGGGCCTCTCATGTAGCAGAACCGGAATCCTGGACCTGGGAGGTGAACTGAGTCGACCTGGAGTAGAGGTCAGGCTGCTGACACCAAGTGCAACTATAACCGGCAGAGGTGAACTTCCTTCAGCTTTGCTCTTTCAGCTTGGCAAAAAAAAAAAAATCCCCTCCTGCTGTGATTGATCCAAACGGCACACAGAGGCGTCCTCTCCTGCGACTGTACCTTTTATTATGCGGATGGAGCTTTTTCTAAACCCGCCTGCAGAATGGCTGTCAGTCGGTGCTCACGTCTCGTCCCGTTTTCTATCTGGTGTGTTTGCGGAAGTGTGAGAGTGTCTTTGTGCTGCGGACCCGGAGAGCCTGTGTTCGGCCCTGAATGTTTTCACTCATCTGATTATGCTTTAAAACTCATGTGATGCAAACAGAATGACTTTTGTTTTTTTTTGTTGTTGCTGCTGGAGGACAAATGGTTACAGTGAGGGAAGTTGTTCCAAAGCATAAAAAGCGTTTGAAACCGAGTCAGTATAGCTTCGTATTAACTTCATGCTTCTGTTCCAACGCTGCATGAGTCTTCTGAGATCTCCGCCTGGCTCGCAGCGCCGAACCAGAACGACTGAGCTGTGCCGCCGAACCCCGAGCTGCTGGTTAGATCTACGTATTTAATGTAGCCGCGGACACTCAGCGCCAGCCTCCCCCCTCTACTGACCGATCGCAGCAGCTGGGATGGATGTTCATGGGAAAAAATCTGCACAATACTTGATATTTGTTTGCTGCATTTTGTACATTTTTTGAGTAGTTTTGTTTTTTGTACTCGATGTACAAGTTCTGTTTACTAAAAAAACCAGGCTCTATTTTAAAGGTTTATTCTGTTACAGGCATTCAGAGATGTCAAGAGTTTTCATTTCATTGTGTTAAATTCTTATGTTTATTTATTTCAGAGATAATAAAAGGTTACTAGCTACGATTTCTTGCAAAATTTGAGGCTTTTTGTGTTTTGTCTTTCCTGAATGCCCTCACATTCATACTGCATCACTTTGTTATATGAAACAGGAATTAAACTAGGAAGGACTGACTCTGAAAAGATCAAGAAAAGAGTGCTGCAAAGGAAGAAGGGTTGCTGTTCACATCTCTGTTACTCTGACTTAAAACAACCACACTTGAAATTAGTTATTTAGCAGAGAAAGAATTTGCTCAGAGGAGGGTTCAGGAGGTTCAGGATGATGAGATCCTGGGAAACACAAACAAACCAAGAACCAGAACACCTGGAAGAAGCCCTGTATAAAGCACAGCGACCAGCTGGAGGCGATCACACACTCAGGAGCAGCTGAAACATAGTCTGAGGAGGAGAGGCCATGAACCAGGAAGTGAGTCACAGGAGATCGGCACTGTTTGTGGGTGTTGTTGCTGGTTGACTCTGTCCAGTCCTGCTGCTCGGGAAGCCAATTATTACCATTTTTTGTGTGTGTGGATGAGATTGTTCATATATCCATCCAACCATTTTCTACCGCTTATCCGGGGCCGGGTCACGGGAGCAGCAGTCTCAGCAGAGATGCCCAGACTTCCCTGTCCCCAGACACTTCCTCCAGCTCCTCTGGCAGGATCCCAAGGCGTTCCCAGGCCAGCCGAGAGACATGGTCTCTCCAGCGTGTCCTGGGTCTTCCCCAGGGTCTCCTCCCAGTGGGACATGTCCGGAACACCTCTCTAGGGAGGCGTCCAGGAGGCATCCTAACCAGATGCCCGAGCCACCTCAGCTGATTCCTCTCGATGTGGAGGAGAAGCGGCTCTACTCCGAGCTCCTCCCTGGTGACTGAGCTCTTCGCCCTATCTCTAAGGGAGCGCCCAGCCACCCTACGGAGGAAGCTCATTTCAGCCGCTTGTATCTGGGATCTTGTCCTTATGGTTATGACCCAAAGCTCATGACCATAGATGAGGGTGGGAATGTAGATTGACCGGTGTAGCAGGAGGAGGCCCTCTCCTGGCTTGTAATAATTAACCAATCCCGCCAGGGGGAGCTGTGTATAAAAGAGGGCCATTCTCACTGGTGCAGCCTCTGCTGCTGGTTCTAGAGTAGACCCCGCCCCTGGGCTTCCTCACTTCCTGGTGTGAACCGTGTGAGCCGTGCGAGCGGTGCTTACCTGTTGGGCCGCGTTTGGGGATCAATTCCCCCTTCATCTGGGTGTCAACTTGCTGCTAGATGAGTGAGTACAGTTCTCCCTCTGGAGGCACAGCCCTACTGTCATGATCAGCTGGCAGTAATCAGCTGTTTGTGTTTAGGTGGCTGTAGGGAGGTTGCAGACTCCCCACCTCTCCTACTGGGCGTGTCAGTTAAATGTTTGTTTGCCAGGTACGCAGTCTAGACACCCTCATATTCTTAGCTGGTTCGTGCAGGTGTGTGACTGCCCTTTTTATTGCTTATTAGGAGCGGCTAATCTGCCGTGGCGCCCGCCAGCTGTTTTGTCCTTCCGGGTTGCTGCCACGACCAGCGTTGGCACACGTAATCACGCCTGGTCTGCCTCTGCTCCGTGGAGTCGGCCGCCTGCACTCCAATCTACTGGCTGACCTCCTGAACAGAGCTTGAACGCTCGTGGAACGCCAGGCGGAAGACGGAAGCAATCTTTTTGGTTTATTATCTTTTCTTTCTGCTTTAATTAATTTTGTTGAAGACCATTGTTGGTATATTTTGTTGTTCTTTTGGTTATTGTTTCTTTATTTAATTGTGTGTTCATTCTTTGTTATTTTCCATTTACCTTTGTTTTGTTTGGGTTTGGTAGTTACAGGTTTGCATTTATTTATTTTACTTGTGAGTTGTGGCTGCCCTTCCCCTCGTGTTTATTTAGTTATTTTCTTTTTTGTTGAATGCATGAATGCGAGGGAAAAACCCTTTTTAACTCCCCTTGTCTTTTTCCCTCCCTTTCAGAAGCTGAGCACGACGGTGGCGGCATCGGTGTCCCTGGGTGGTGGGTCTCCCTCCCGTGTGATGTGCTGCGCACCCTTTTTTGTTTGAGTGTGTTCACCTTTATTTTCAGTGAGTGAGAGTGTCCACGTGTGTCTGGGGTGATCCTTCCGAGGCCTTCATTCCCTTTACTACCCGTGTCCCACCGGTAAGCCTCAGCTCCTGTTTGGGCTCCCCCTCTTCCCCGTCTTTTACAGAGGGTGAATGTGTTTTTTTGAAATTTGATATTTAATAAAGATATTTTCTGTTGGCCAGAACCCACGTCTCCTGCTTCTTAAGCCACAAACCTGAGTGTCCTCACCAATCATTACTTTTTAGTTATTTCCTTGGGTGCAATTCCCAAGGTGGCGTTGTCTGGCTTCTTTTTACCCGATTCATCTCGCCACACCGGTAAATCGAGAGCTTCGCCTTTCGGCTCAGCTCCCGCTTCACCACAATGGACCGATACAACGACCGCATCACTGCAGACGCTGCACCGATCCGCCTGTCAATCTCATGCTCCATCCGTCCCCCACTCGTGAACAAGACCCCAAGATACTGAAACTCCTCTGCATGGGCCAGAGTCTCTTCACTGACCTTGAGAGGGCAAGCCACCTTCTTCTGGTCAAGGACCATGTCCTCGGATTTGGAGGTGCTGATTCTCATCCCTGTTGCTTCACACTGGGCTGCGAACCGCCCCAGTGCATGCTGTAGGTCCGGGTTCGATAAAGCCAACAGGACAACATCATTTGCAAAAAGCAGAGATGAAATCCTGTGGTTCCAGAACTGGACCCCCTCCGGCCCCTGGCTGTGCCTAGAAATTCTGTCCAGAAAGGTTATAAACAGAACCGGTGACAAAGGGCAGCCCTGCCGGAGTCCAACATGCACTGGGAACAGGTCCGACTTACTGCCAGCAATGCGGACCAGACTCCTATTCTGGTCATACAGAGACCGGACGGCCCTTAACAAGGGGCCCCGGACTTCGTATTCCCGGAGCACCCCCCACAAGACACCACGAGGGACGCGGTCGAACGCCTTCTCCAAGTCCACAAAACACATGTGGACTGGTTGGGCAAACTCCCATGAACCCTCGAGCACCCTATGGAGGGTATAGAGCTGGTCCACTGTTCCACGACCAGGATGAAAACCGCATTGTTCCTCCTGAATGGGAGGTTCGACTATCGGTTGAATCCTCCTCTCCAGTACCCTGGAATAGACTTTCCCAGGGAGGCTGAGGAGTGTGATCCCCCTATAGTTGGAGCACACCCTCCGGTCCCCCTTTTTTAAACAGGGGGACCACCACCCCGGTCTGCCAATCCAGAGGCACCGTCCCCGACCGCCACGCGATGTTGCAGAGACGTGTCAACCAAGACAGTCCCTGCACATCCAGAGACTTAAGATGCTCAGGGCGAATCTCGTCCACCCCCGGTGCCTTGCCACCGAGGAGCTTACCAACCACCTCGGTGACTTCGGCTTGGGTGATGGACGAGTCCACCTCTGAGACCTCAGCCTCTGCTTCCTCCACGGAAGACGTGGCGACGGGATTGAGGAGGTCCTCGAAGTATTCCTTCCACCGTTTAACAATATCCCCAGTTGAGGTCAGCAGCTCCCCACCTCCACTTTAAACAGTGTTGGCGGAGACATGCTTTCCCCTCCTGAGGCGCCGGACGGTTTGCCAGAATTTCTTCAAGGCCGACCGATAATCCTCCTCCATGGCCTCCCCAAACTCCTCCCAGACCCGAGTTTTTGCCTCTACAGCCACTCGGGCCGCAGTTTGCTTGGCTTGCCGGTACCCGTCAGCTGCTTCGGGAGTCCCATGAGCCAACAAGGCTCGATAGGACTCCGTCTTCAGCTTGACGGCAGCCCTTACTTCTGGTGTCCACCACCGGGTTCGGGGGTTGCCTCCACGACAGGCACCGGAGACCTTATGACCACAACTCCGAGCAGCTGCTTCGACAATGGAGGTGGAAAACATGGTCCACTCGGACTCAATGTCCCCAGCCTCCCTCGAGACATGAGAGCAGCTCTCCCAGAGGTGGGAGTTGAAAACCATGCTGACAGAGGGTTCCACCAGACGTTCCCAGCAGACCCTCACAACACGTTTGGGTCTGCCAAGTCTGTCCGGTTTCGTCCTCCGCCAGCGAATCCAACTCACCACCAGGTGGTGATCGGTCGACAGCTCTGTTCCTCTCTTCACCCCAGTGTCCAAAACAAGCAGCCGGAGGTCAGATAACACGTCAACAATGTTGATCATCGACCTCCGCCCTAGGGTGTCCTGGTGCCAAGTGCACTTATGGACACCCCTGTGCTCGAACATGGTGTTTGTTATGGACAAACTGTGACTAGCACAGAAGTCCAATAACAGAACACCACTCGGGTTCAGATCAGAGAGGCCGTGCGATCCAGTCACCCCCCTGCAGGTCTCACTGTCGCTTCCCACGTGGGCGTTGAAGTCCCCCAGTAGAACACTGGAGTCCCCAGTCGGAGCACTGTCCAGCACCCCTCCCAGGGACTCCAAGAAGGCCGGGTACTCTGCACTGCTGTTCAGCCCATAAGCCGAGACAACAGTGAGGCACCTATCCCCGACCCGAAGCCGCAGGGATGCGACCCTCTCTTTCACTGGGGTGAACTCCAACATATGGCGGCTGAGCTGTGGGGCTATAAGCAAACCCACACCAGCCTGCCGCCTCTCACTGCGGGCAACGCCAGAGAAGTGGAGAGTCCAGCCCTTCTCGAGAGGTTGGGTTCCAGAGCCCAGGCTATGTTTGGAGGTGAGCCCGACTATATCTAGCCGGTACCTCTCGACCTCCCTCACAAGCTCGGGCTCCTTCCCCACCAACGAGGTGACATTCCATGTCCCGAGAGCTAGTCTTTGTGTCTGAGGATCAGGTCGTCGGGAACCCTGCAGTCGGCTGCCACCCAAACCACATTGCACCCGGCCCCTACGGTTCCCTCGGTGGGTGGTGAGCCCACCGGAGGTCAGGCCCACATCGTCTCTTCGGGCTGAGCCCAGCCGGGCTCCGTGGGCAAAAGCCCGGCCACCAGGCGCTCGCTTACGGGCCCCAACCCCAGGCGTTCATATATCAATCATCTGAATTTATAGATTTGTATTCATGAATATCTCGACTATACAGCGAGCGCAGAAGGATCCTCACTACAGCAGGTCAAAGCATCACATGAAGAAATTACCTTTATTTATCTTTAATTCATTACAGGTTGAAACTCTGTGATGTACTTGAATCTCTTCTCAGAAATGCACAAATATTTGAAATTGAAAAAGTTACGGCAAAAGATTAAAGCTATTCAAAAACTGAGGGAAGGGGAATTCTCAAAAATGTCCTTTTCAATTAAGAGCCCTCCTGGTTGATCATCTGTTTCTCCCCTCACACTCAGGGTCCGGGTCAGGACTCAGGTCAAGTCAGGACTAATAAAATGACCAGTTTGTTGATGTTGCAAATGCTTTGGTACATGCATGCAAATGATTGTGTGCCATTCTCTGCTGTTTCCTACATTATCAATCACTTGTACCATGTTCAGACTTTTGGTCAACAGTGCAGGTTTGTAATCCAACAACAGGAGCTGTATATATTCTGTCATGCTTCATACAATACTGCAATATTCCACTTGCAGTTTACAAGTATATTTCATATTTCATACTTTAATATTATATCTTAATCAGTTTTATTTTTTCCACAACTGGACAGGGTGTCAGAGGGTCTAGAAAACACACCAGATGAGTGTGAAGCAGCTGCTCTGCAGGGTTCCGTTTGAAAGAAGCGGTGAAAACATGAAGGACATGCGTTACCAGTATGTCTAGGTAAATCATGTATGGGCATGTAGTAACTGTACCTCACAGTGAACAGTATGGCATTGAATAGTGACACGTGGCACAACCACCGGGACTTTTATGCATTTGGCTATGGCTGTAGAAAAGAAGGTGCAATTTGATGTACAGTGTCTTATCTATAATTGACAAAATTCATTTTGTGTCTTCTGGATAGAGTATATTGGAATTTAAAGCAAGTGACATACTGTACAACTGCATCAAGGCTACCTGCAATCAAACGAAATGCAAAAATCACTCATTAAACCAAAGAAAAAAGTTCTAATCCACCCACATCACTTATTAAAATAAGTAATCATGACAACTGAGATATTTTTTTAAGTTTTTAAGGTTTATTTAATCTTTATGAAAATTTAAATTCCAGTATGTCTTAGGAAGTAGGAAACAACACGTCGTTCGCTTCATCACGTCCGTGCTTCTAGCGTCTTCGTGTTTCTTCGTGTTATTTGTTGTTCCTGGAAAAAAAAGTTCTGTTAATTTCTTTCTTCCGTGCTTGTTGCTGGAAATGAATTATTTTCACCTACTTACCTTTTTGCTCCTGGAAATGACTTGTTTGGTTTTCTTAACCATTTTTTTCCCTGGAATTTTTTTAATTCTTAACCTTTTTGTTCCTGGAAAGGACATTTTTATTTTCTTATCCTTTTTGTTCCTGTATGATTTATTTATTTATTTATTTTATTTTTTTTAATTTATTTTTTTTTTAACCTTTTTGTTTCTGGAAATTGCTTTTTCTCATTTTCTCACCACTTGCGTCCTGGAAATTGCTTTTTCTCATTTTCTCACCACTTACATCCTGGAAATTGCTTTTTCTCATTTTCTTAACCTTTTTGTTCCTGGGAATGACTTTTTCTCATTTTCTTACCACTTTCTTCCCGGAAATGTTTTTTTTTCCATTTTCTTTGCTCCCGGTTCCCCACCCCTTGTTCTAAATTCCCCATCCCGTATTCAAGGTCCCTGCCCCTTGTTCTAAGTTCCCTGCCCTTTGCTCTAGGTTCTCCTTCCCAGCTCAGAGTCCTCCTTCCTCTCATCACCGCAAACCCGTAGAAAGGTGAAGAATGGCATGGTCGACTTGATGGCCGTTTCTTTGCCTTGTTGCTCGCCGTCGTCTGTGCTCGTCTCCCACTTGTGAAATGCGGCAGACGAGATTAGTCTCCAGCAGTAGAAGAAGTCGAATAGCATACACAGGAGGCCTGGAGAACAGGAGAGGAGATGCATATTAGATTATTTCTCTGAGAGCTCGTTTTTGTTTATGTGCCCGTGAATGCAGCATGTGTTTGCGTGTGCTTTCAGTGAGTTAGTCTGTTAGTCAGGATGCAGCACTTACGTGGCGGGTGACCGAGGGAGTGAATCAGAGCCTGAAGTGCATAAAGCGCCTGCAGCTGTCGTTCCTCGTCCGAGTCCAGGTACTTCAGTAAGACCGGCAATCTCGTCTTCAGGAGGACGAGCGCGTCCATCCAACAGCCGTCTTCATTATCTGTGCAACAAAGAAGGAGAAAGAGTGAGAATGAGTGCACGGGTGAGAAGCCGCTGCGCTGCCATCTGAGCACAACACCAGAGGAGCGTCTCCTCCGGGTGCTGCGTTACTTACCGTTGACTGCGGCCTGGCACACTGCCTTCACCAGAGCTCTCATGAAGGAGGACGAGCTCAGCTGAGGTTCTTCCACGTTGGCCTGAAAAACAGATACACACACCTTCAGATGATCGAACAACCTGCTGTCAAGATGGAGCTGCTCAAAGTAGAGCCCGACTGTCCACAAACTCTTTAAATGACACCATAACAGCTTCAGACTGAAATATCGTCTCTGCAGCTTTTCTGGAAAGTATTTGAAAGGTTAATTTTCGCACCTCGACCCAGTCAAAGATGTGCTGGTTGCTGTCCTCGTCCTCCAGGAGGAGTCTCTCCAGCTGCTGCCTCAGCTCCTCAGGAAACACAGTGTTTTGAGATGGAGCCTCCTCGGGGTCGGCGCTGTCCGGCTGAGTGAACTGGAGCTCCTGTGGGAGTTCAGATGAGAAAAGTGATAGAAGTGATGAACATAAAAGACACAAAATCAGTCAGAGTCAAAGATGCGCTTGTAATACTGTGTGAGATGAATCCTGACACAGCTTCAGGACGGCAACACAGACACCGAACATGTTGATATGAACTGAGGTATGAATGACCAACCTGCTGACTGATGAAGCTCTGGAAAGGTAAAGGCTCCACCACCAGCTCCACCACGGGTTCAACCACGGGCTCAACCACGGGTTCAACCACGGGTTCAACCACGGGCTCAACCACGGGTTCCACCACGGGCTCAACCATGGGTTCGACCACGGGTTCCACCACGGGCTCGACCACGGGCTCCACCGCTCGCTGTACCGGCTCTGGCTCCACTGTAAACAAAGAATGCAGAGTCACATTTGTGTTTGTGTGGGAAATTTACACACTGTTTAAAACAACAACCACCACCTCAAGCTGCTCTGATCTGATCAATGTATTCATGCTGGAGAGGAAACAATCACATTAAAACATGTTTGTGTCATGCAGGTTTGGTGTCGACCACCGTCCCCTCACCTGGCTCCTCTGTGCTTTCCTCCCTCAGTTTTTTCTTCCGGGCCTCTTTTTGTCGCCGCTTCTTGGTTTTCTTTTTCGCCTTCCGCAGGTCCTCAGGGTTTTGACCCTCCTGCACTTCCTCACAATGGCCTCCCTGAAACAGCGAGTCGTGCTGTGAGGACGATGGTGCGGGTGGCGGCGGCGGCGGCGGCGGCGGTGGCGGTAGCGTCTCGCTGGGCTCGTTGCCTGCTCTGGTTTGACTCCTGAGAAGAGAGAAAGAAAACAAACTGATCAGTCAATCAGGACGACACGGCACAAGAAGCACAAAGGCTTCAGAGGCAATACTGACGACGATTGAGAGACCAACAAAAGCTGGATCAGGTCTTTACCTTTCCAGAGCTCCCATGTCTGGGTCTTGTGAGGGGGTGCAGGGCTGAGGTAAAGGCGCCGACGGTGGCACAGAGTCTTGCTTGGGGCTGGCGGTCCGGGAATTCCAGGACACCAAAGATACTAGAAAAGAGATCAATCAAGGACAAAGTCTCATTATCACCACTCAGACGCAGCAGCACATCACAAACCATAAAATCAGTTGTGTGAGAAATTTGCATCTTTTCCATCGTTCTCAGCTCAAGAGGAGAACTTACCTAACTTTCTGCCGGTTGTCCTGGACATGGACTCTGTCTTGGCAGCCACTTGGCACACAGCAGGTGTGTCAATGACGAAGCTCTGGGATACTTCTGATGCAACAAAAACAAAAATCAAGGAAAGATTAGATTTTACAAGAAACTTGAGAGGAAAAAAAGTGTTTTCTCACGTGATGAGTGTTCCCTCTGCTCAGGAGGAGCTGTTACCTGACTTGCTGCTGGTTCCCCCTTCGACATCAGCCCACGTCCTGGACCCTGTCTTGGCCCCCACCACTGGCTGGACCGGCTTCACCACGGGCTCGACCACGGGTTCGACCAGAGGTTCGACCACGGGCTCGACCACGGGTTCCACCACGGGTTCGACCAGAGGCTCGACCACGGGTTCGACCACGGGTTCGACCAGAGGTTCGACCACGGGTTCGACCACGGGTTCGACCAGAGGTTCGACCACGGGTTCCACCACGGGTTCGACCACGGGCTCGACCAGAGGCTCGACCACGGGTTCGACCAGAGGCTCGACCACGGGCTCGACCACGGGCTCCACCACGGGCTCCACCGCTCGCTGTACCGGCTCTGGCTCCACTGTAAACAAAGAATGCAGAGTCACATTTGTGTTTGTGTGGGAAATTTACACACTGTTTAAAACAACAACCACCACCTCAAGCTGCTCTGATCTGATCAATGTATTCATGCTTGAGAGGAAACAATCACATTAAAACATGTTTGTGTCATGCAGGTTTGGTGTCGACCACCGTCCCCTCACCTGGCTCCTCTGTGCTTTCCTCCCTCAGTGTTTTCTTCCAGGCCTCTTTTTGTCGCCGCTTCTTGGTTTTCTTTTTCGCCTTCCGCAGGTCCTCAGGGTTTTGACCCTCCTGCACTTCCTCACAATGGCCTCCCTGAATCAGCGAGTCGTGCTGTGAGGACGACGGTGCGGGTGGCGGCGGTAGCGTCTCACCGGGCTCGTTGCCTGCTCTGGTTTGACTCCTGAGAAGAGAGAAAGAAAACAATCTGATCAGTCAATCAGGACGACACGGCACAAGAAGCACAAAGGCTTCAGAGGCAATACTGACGACGATTGGGAGACCAACAAAAGCTGGATCAGGTCTTTACCTTTCCAGAGCTCCCATGTCTGGGCCTTGTGGGGGGGTGCAGGGCCGAGGTAAAGGCGTCGACGGCGGCACAGAGTCTTGCTTGGGGCCGGCGGTCCGGGAATTCCAGGACACCAAAGATACTAGAAAAGAGATCAATCAAGGAAAAAGTCTCATTATCACCACTCAGACGCAGCAGCACATCACAAAACATAAAATCAGTTGTGTGAGAAATTTGCATCTTTTCCATCGTTCTGTGAGCTCAGCTTGGCAAAAAGCTCCCATGTATTGAAGTGCAGCTCAAGAGGAGAACTTACCTAACTTTCTGCCGGTTCTCCTGGACATGGACTCTGTCTTGGCAGCCACTTGGGACACAGCAGGTGTGTCAATGATGGAGCTCTGGGATACTTCTGATGCAACAAAAAGAAAAATCAAGGAAAGATTATATTTTGCATGAAACTTGAGAGGAAAAAAAGTGTTTTCTCGCGTGATGAGCGTTCCCTCTGCTCAGGAGGAGCTGTTACCTGAGTTGCTGCTGGTTCCCCTGACGACATCAGCCCACGTCCTGGACCCTGTCTTGGTCCCCACCACTGGCTGGACCGGTTCCACCACTCCAGCCTTCTCTTTAGTCATTCCCGCGTCTTTGCGGACCTGGAGGACGGTATTTGGGCCCTTGTCGGACTTCCGAGGACCCCAGTTGTTCTGAGAAGAATAAATAGATTTTATTATTGTCAATCATGGAGTTCGAGTTGTGTCAGGTTCTACAGCTTCAATTTAAATTAAAGAATACTGTTAAATAGCTTCTGTTTAACTGCATCGACTAAAAAAAAAGATCTCAGCCTGGTTAAACACGTGTATCTCAACAGAGAATATCCATCTATAATGATCACTGTCAATTTCTACTGAAATTCATCATCCCAGCTGCTGTGGGCGAAGGCGGGGTACACCCTGGACAGGTCGCCAGTCTGTCGCAGGGCTAACACATATGGGTCGTTCCATGTCAAATCAACCAATATCCAAAAAAGTTCCAGCAGCACCACCTTTGATTTCCACTATATTCAGTGTGTGTGTGTGTGTGTGTGTGTGTGTGTGTGTGTGTGTGCCATTAGATCCCAAAGGAAGGTAGGAAACAGGTTTTCTGTAATGTGTGTATGCATTTTGCTTTTACCCCTATGATATGGGGGTAGATTTAGGGAAACAACTGATGGCCGTCATTCTGGTAGGTAATTCACATTGCCATAATTATTGAAATATAACAGCTAAAGGCGTGAAATTCACAGGATCATCTAATTTTTCACTGCTGATTACAAAACAATCAGACCTTTACTCCTGGCCTGAGAGTGAAATATTTTTGGAGGGTTGATTTCTTGAAAAAAACTGAAAATCTTAAATTTTACCCATGTCTTTATAGCTCTCTTTGTGCCATTTAAATAAACAAATTATAACTCTAGTATTTAATCATTGAGTATGGGTCTTGACTGACATTTCAGAACCACTGTTAAAGTACTCAGCTGTTCAGTTTGTCTGCAGGACCTACTTTAATTCAGGACGAATCTGGAATTTTATCAAACTCAACCATATTTTTCACCATGTGTGAAAAATAGCACCACTCTGAAACTTTTTACAGTGAATCTTCATATTCTAGTAATAAAAATTTTCAAAATATTGAATTGGTGTTCTGTCTCCTTCATAGAGAAAATCTATGTCAAAGAGGGGCCTGAACGTTCCCTGGAGCAGCATTCTTCAAGATGAAGGTGACAGAACACCAATTCAATATTTTGAGGTTTTGACAACTAGTACACAAAGATTCTTTGCAAAAAGTTTTTAAAGTGTGCTATTTATCACAAATAGTGAGAAATGTGGTTGCATTTCATTAAATTTCAGATTCGCCCCTAATTAAAGTAGGTCCTGCAGCCACACTAAACAGGTGAGTACTTCAACAGTGGTTTTAGCATGTCAGTAAAGACCCATACTAAAGAAAGAAAAGCTGTATCAATATTTTTTTGATTAAAATGGCATACAGAGGCCTTTCAAACATGGGCGAAATTAAGATTTTCTTAGGGGAATCTTCATGAGACTGGAGAATCCACGCAGCACACACGAGGAGAACATGCAAACTCCACACAGAAAGGCCCCAGAGCCCCTAATATAGCAGTTCTAAGTATTTCCATCTGTATTTACGTCTAATAATTGTGATTTTGAGAACTGAAGGTTCTTTTCTTACCTGGGTGAAGCAGTTCTGGCTTGCTTCTGGGCAAGTTATGGGTTGTCTGTATGAAATGCTCATTTTCAACAGTCGTTAAACGCAAAACTGATGAAAAAATCCGGGAACAAAGCTGTTAAAGACGCTGTAAAAACTGTTAAAAACGCTGAATTCGCCTCTCGGGGAAAATGCGACCGAAACCGACTCTGGCTGGTTCAAATGTGGCAGAGTCTGTGCTTCTGATGACGGAGCTGCTCTTTTGATGACGCATTAGGCTTTACTCCGTTGTCATGGAGACATCGCAGGAAGTAGTCGCAGTCAACTTCCGGTAATGCAAGGCGATTCATTTTATTTATTTTTTTAATGTTTTTTTTTATTATATAAACCGACAGAAAAATGTTAGTAGTTTGGCTGCCGGTGTTGTGCCAAGGTACTTACCCCCGATAGAAAGTGTATCCCCTGTTCGCGGGATGGGATTCCACGCTTAAAGCTGGGGTTGGCGATCTTGGAAAACTAGCGTTAGCATGTAGCATCTCCACAAGGCTCCGCCTATCGAGCTCCGCCCAGCTCCCACCCCATTGGAGGAGCTCCCGTTGGAAGCTGAGACGCGGAGACGTTCGAGGTGCGTTCCTGGCGTAACCTGTACTCAGCGCTTCGTTTCTTCGTTTTTCTTTATTTGCACAACGCCAAGGTATGGCGCACTGAACGGTGAGTAAACCCCCAAACATTCTTCTCCGCCGTTCTGCAACGACGCTCCGTCTTTCTATGCGAGCACCGACTGAACCAGGGTCAGTGCACGCGTACATGTACGCGCAGGGGGCAGGTCGAACGGCGAAGGGATTTGATTGGTGTAAAAAAGGTGTCCCCTCAAGACTATTGGTTGCTGTTTGTCCCGTTTAACTCCTGCTGTAGATAGCGGATATTTTCCAAACTACTTTAAAAACACGCTATGAATTGCTTCCCATCGGGTCACAAAGATCATTTTAACCAGTATTTAAAAAAATGTATCTCAATCAAATCGCCAACCCTGGCTTTAACAATGACAAGTATTGCTCTATCTCTCTTCATACCATGCTCATACATTGAGTTTTGATTGCTTTTGGGGATAATTTTTCTTATATTAGCCTTCTTCTGTTATTTACGATCATCCGGAAGATCTATCCACACTTTCAAAATAAAAGCACGTATCCATCCAAACACGAAATTCAAAACTTTTTTTTTGAGAGAAAGTCCAGCCCAATGATAATAATATTAACGATAATGACAAGAATATCATCACTGATCCATTCAGTACATTGCTTGCTCTATTTAGAGACCATATTTAGCCTGCAAAAATCTGTATCCCCCCCCCTGAAAATGGTCAAATCATGAACTGTCATCATGAAATTTATTTTGTGATCATTTCTGTTTAAGACTGATGATATTGGAGGGTTTCAAAGCACTAGCTCATTTCTTCCCTAAGTTACAGGGGGGTACAAATAATTTCCGGGGATACACTTTCTATCGGGGGTAAGTACCTTGGCACAACACCGGAAAAAATCTCCCACCACTAATACTCCGACTCCGTTTTGTGGAACAGCGGATAACACTTTTCTAAAAATGCTCAGAACCTCCTCTGGTACTGTTCTCTGCAGCAAAAACAAGCAACAGCACCCTCTAGTGGCCAAAGATGCTCACTACATCACTTTGAGGGGTTTTTTGTGTGCAAATGTAAAACTTTCCTGAAATGAAAATGTGAAAATGATGCTTTTTCACCTGAAATGTCTTGTTTTTGTTGTTTTCACGACTTTGGTGATTCTTCAGAGTCACATTATAGCTGCACGTTACAAAAATGAAATCATCCAACAGCTTGACACAGTTTATGTTAACTAGATTTTATTCCATAATATGGCACTTCAATGTGCAAATAAGGTTAAACTCAAGTACAAATATTTTCAACATTCAAGTACATATAAAGTCAAATAGTCAAACCGGTCAGAGATACAGACCTCGCTCAGACAGCCACGATCATAAATTGATAAGCAAATTCGTTTACTGAGCAATGCTGAAACAAAACAGGAAGAAAGAAAAGACATTTTCTGGTTACTAATATAGTACAAATCAAATAAATCCTTGATGGCACAATACTGAGTATTTAAAGGGTTAAACTAAGCTTTTAGTCCGTGCTAAAACCTCCTCCAGCCTAAGAAATGCGCTGCAGCGAACATATACGGGGTAACCATCAGTGATTGTACATAACTTACTATTTGAAGACCTCTACACCACTGCAAAACTAATTCTATTATTCAGCTACAAAAAATAAGCTCTGAAAGCTTTAATGCACATATCTTATTAAAGTCACGTAGTGCTGAAAGTTTAACACGATCGGTGGTAAAATGAATCTGCTTTAAAGAAGAAAACCTGATTTAAATCCTTTTTTAAATAAAAAAAAGCCGAGAGAGAGGATGAAATCCTCGTCGTGCCGTCAGCGTTTGTGTCTCCGGACCTCTGATTCACGAGAGGAGGCGGAAATGACGCAACCGCCAGAAAGCGCGCTTTCTGTGAAGGTCGTTGGTTTTAAAAATGCTGCAGGTGAGACGGACCCGACCGGAACATCCTCGGAGAGATGCCTTCCTGTCCTCTTAAAAGAAGCCCCGCCTCCGACCCGACAGCCGGAGCCTCCACATCATGAAAGCACTATTCTTACATACGGCGTCTGTTGGATGCAGAAAGGATGAAAATGTCGGCGGCGACGTCAAACGTCGCCCGACAAACGGGAGGCACTCGTATAATACAGTGTCAGACTGCAGCACAGGTTGATCTGATCAGACCCCACCCCCCCCCCCCCCTCCTCCACCCATTGACAGCTGAAGGGCGGGTGGAGGAGCGCCGAGCCCGGCCTGGATTCAGAGCTGGGTGTCTTCTCTGGCCTCGATGCTGAACTCACGCCGCTCCTTCAGGCTGCTGCTGTGGACGGGGGGCTCCTCCGGGACGTGGGCCAGGGGGTCCGAACGAATCAAGTACCTGAGAGAGAGAGAGAGAGAGAGAGAGAGAGAGAGGGAGAGGGAGGGAGATACAGCAAAAAATCCTCAATGAAAGTGACGTAATGTGGATATTTCCCAAATAAAGACTAATCTCCACATCAAGCAGGTAAAGAAATATGAAAGAATACAGTCATATCTATATTAATTACTATGTGAAGTATGTTTCCGGAGGTCAACGAGCTTTTTAAAAGCGTCACATTTCACTCCAGAAGCCATGAAGGACGCCGTGCAGCAGCGGCCTGAAAGGGAAGCATCCGTCTCCATGGATACTGATTGGTGCCTTTTCTTGCTCAGCTGTATTATTATCATTCATGTTGTTTATTTGTTTAAAAAAAATAAAAAAAAGCACTTTGAAAAGGACGCATTTCAACATTTTTTGGAGGGCAGCTGCTTGTTGCAGCCTGTGGGCTGAACAATAGACCAGAGACAACACCGCCTTGTAAATGGAAACGCAAACGATTAACCGGAGCAATAAGTATTGATTTGAGCTAAATTACACCTTTTTGTGAGCTAACATGAAAAAAATAACACATTTTAGCCTGTCTTGCTCATTTTTGTTGCCCTGTTGTCATGAATGTTCTTGAAATCATGATGTGAATCGACACAATTCTGCATCACAAATAAACTCATTTAATCACTATAAAGATTTTAAATATGTGGTGTCGAAGTACAGATGCTGACAATGTTGCATGGAGCCTGCACATATGAAAGCTCCTGGAGGGATGGAAAAAAATAATATTTGGAAACTGGGGAAAAGACGACCAAACAGCACCCACTAGCGGCCCAAAGCGAGAACTGCATCAGTTTCAAAACGGTGTCAAGTAAACCTGACTTTTTCTGAAACGAAAAAACCATCAATGCTTACTTGAAAGATCATTTAAATGGGGTCAAAGGTCAGTAGTTTCTCCTGCATGGTCAACCTTCTCACTGCATCACAAAACATGGTTTCTGTCTGCAGTTTTTCCGTCAGTTAAACCTGATACGAGGAAGTTGAGCTCCTGACCGATTGTTAAAGACGAGTTTTGAAGTTTGTTGCATTTTATATCAACAGAAATAAAATGCAATCAGGATTATTTGGGGTTAAAAAAAAAGGAAAGAAGTTGGACGTTGCAGCAGGTTTTGGGGTTTTTTTGTGGCGTTTAACTCAGTTTGGTTTTCCTCGGCTTCATTCAGGAGACTGAGATCACCTGAGAGCCGAACGCAGCGCGGCCTGATTCAGCCAATCAGGAACAAAAAGGGATAAAAGGATCTGAGGAAGCGATGATCTGGTTATTTCACTGTCCTGCTGTCACGCTGCAGACGGTCTGAAGTGTAAAAAACAAAAGCAGCAGAACTTTACTCTGTAAGCGATGGACTTATTACTGATTTTAAATATTAATTTCATGTTTTTTGTTTTTTTGATCATTTGAAATGAACAGTATTTTGTTTGTATTTGAACTATGACCAGAAATTATTCATCCATTCATTTGTGACTCAACATGCTGATATTTTAATTTAGTCACCATAAAGACATACTCATCAAAATGCTGCGTCTTTATTAATCCTCCTCTCTGCATTTGGGCTTTTTTCAGTACATCAGGTTTCATAAATCCAAACACTGAATTGTGTTTCTGGTCACTTGACACATAACTTTAATATTTATAATGATTCGTTCATTTATCTTTGTGTTTTCCAGCTGCTTGTTGTTCAGCCGGTGAACTGAAGCAGTGACATTTAGGCCCATAAAAACCAGAACAAATCAGCTGGATGCATCAAAAAGTTCTGCAGCTGAGGAGACGTCAAATTTCACAATAAAACTTCTTGAAGAATGTCAAATAGCAGATCCTATTTCCATCACTAATTATTTCAACCATAAATTCTGTAAAATGTGGGTTTAGATCCGGAGAAAGTGGACTGCAAAAAGAAATGCTGCACCGCTGTTCTTTTAATGTGAGTTCTTCCAGTCTGGATGACAGACCGCCTGCAGGAATCACACACACACACACACACACACACACTCCGGTCTCCTCAACAGAAGCTGGAAGAAAACTCACACAATGTCGTTGATCTCCAGCCTGGTGTCGGGGGAGGGGTTGATCAGGACGTAGGACAGAGTGTTCTGGTGATCGTTCTGTTCATCTGCAACAGAAACACCGACTCCATGAGCAGGCAGAGAAAACCCGGTGTACAGAGGAAGAGTGTGTGTGTGTGTGTGTGGACGGGGGTGGTAGCGACCCTGCAGGTAGCCCAGGTTGACTCTGTTCATCACGTCGCTGGCCGTCAGGTTCGACAGGTCTTCTGCAGGGACGGAAACCACAGTTAGAGCAGAACCGGGCCGGCCTCAGGGCGGGGGCGGCCGGGGGGTCCATCACCATATCCGGAGGTGGGCAGGCCCAGGTGCCGCATGCGGTTGCGGACCAGCTCGGACAGCTCCTCCCTCTCGGAGCGCCGGTAGAGGCTGAGGCGCTGCTGGGCGATGCGCTGGGCGTGGTCCCGGCTGGAGTCCCGGCTCGCGCCCTGCCACCGCACGCTCTTCTTGCTCAGCCGCCTCGCCCACTGCATGCTCTTCTTCCTCCGCAGCGGCTGCTGCTCCGACTGCTCGGCGCCGCGGGACTCGTCCGTCCTGTCCTTCGTGTCCTCGCAGTCGTCCACGCTGACCGACACCTGGGACTGATGGAGACCGTTCAGAAAATTCAGACGTGGACAGCAATTTCATCCCCGCCACAGCGCCCCCCTGTGGTTTCACCTCCGAGGTGGAGAAGATGTGGGACTCGGTGCGATAGATCCCGATGGGGATCTCGGCGCTGGAGGAGCAGAGCTTCTGGAACAGCCTCCCGTAAGTACCGATCCACAGATCCTCCTCCTTCACCTTCATCTGAAACACCAGAGACGGCGGCGACTCGCTGTCAGTCCGGCCGATCGCGCCGGGAACCGACGCTCCCCTTCCTTTGACTCACGGCACAGAGGTAACCGGATCCCGGGGTGGTGTCCAGACCCAGCAGCAGCCTGGCGATCAGGATCATGTAGTCCTTCACAAAAGACTGACACACACACCACACACACACACACACACACACACACACAAGGTTTTTATCAGCGAGCCGACACAAGAGGGCACTTGTGCTTTGCGATTCACTGGGGTGTGTGTTCTTGCAGGTGTGTGTGTGTGTGTGTGCCTACCTGATAGAGCAGGGTGTCCAACATGCTGATGCTGAAGACTCTCCCCGCGGCGAACGGGAGGCGAAACATGAAGGCCAGGTTGGAGCCTTTGTCACGCTCCTTCTATCAGGCAGAGCCATAAAGCACAGCGGCGGTCAGGGAGGAGCGCCGCTCCTCGCCACCCCCCTCCACGTGATCCACGCTGGCGTTCCCCCTCTTACCTTCTCCAGCCGGGACAGAGCCAGCGAGTAGCAGTCCTTGGCTCTGAACTGCATGAACCTCATGTTGGACGGATGAGTCAGCTCAGTGATGATACTCAGACTGGGAAACAACCTGGAAAACACCAGCATTTAAAGCAAAAAGTGGAGGGAAACACCATCAGTGACGCCGCTTCCCTCACCTGAACATGGTCTGGACGTTGACGATGGTCTTGGCGTCGGCCATGTAGTCCTCCTCGGCGCTCATCGTGCTCTCTTTGTCCACAACCACCAGGTTATCGGCGTAGATGATCCCACACTGCAGCAGGCTGTCCAGGCTTCGACACACACAGGACAGAGCGATCAGTAACGAGAAGACGCATCCACAGCGGCGGATCGTAATGAGACGATAAGTATAAAGTTATGGTGAAAACAGGTGTTACTTGTCGATGGTCCCAGCCATGTAGTAGACCATCGGGAAGCAGCAGATGGCCTCCAGGAAGTGATTATCGGGCCTGCAGGCAACAAATATGACATGGAAATGAGAAGCTGTGAGCAGGTTTATTGTTAATAAGAAAAATAAAAACAAGCAATAATAAAGAAAAATCACTCAAAAAACAAAAACGACGACCAGAGAATTCATGATTCATCGTGAAAAATAAGAAATGTCTTCATGGTTTTTGTAACTTTTTGAGGAAATAAAAGTTGAGTCAGTCTGTTTAGCGAAGCTTCTCAAGCATTTCTTGATTTGGATTTTTACGTTTGGTAAAAATTTGCTCAAAGGAAACAATTCAAAATGGAAAAAGGAAATCTGTTCAGGAGACGCTCGTTTCAGGACCTGGCAGACGAGCGAGACGTGAGGATCGCCGCGAAACAGACATGTCAAGCTAACAGTGAGGACGGAGCGTGGGAGGAGGAGGAGGAGCAGCAGCAGCAGGGACGAGCTGCGTTCGGCAGACGGCGCTCAAGGAGGGCAGCGGTGTCAAACATAAGGCTCATGGGCCAAAAACCGGCTCCGGTCCAAACACCGCTCTGCTTCCTGCAGGATTTTAAACCCAAAGCGCCGCGGCCGGCTGACCTGAGGAGACCAGACGGTCTGTGGGCCGCCGTCAGGAGGAGGAGCAGACGAAGATGAAGAGCTGGAGAGTTTTTTGTTTCCTGCTCTGAACCAGATCAGATTAAGAAGTATTTTTAAGTGCAAAAATACGAAAACATACAAGACAGAGCAGGACGAACATCTTTCCACTGATCTTCTGGGGAGACAATCCGTTCTGCTGATGAGTCAGTGTGGTCGTTCACTGATACTGGAACAATAAGACCTAAATTGAGCTTTTCATGGCATTTTCCGGAGGAAGCTCCCGCAGCTTTTCACTGTCACCGTATTCACTCATTCACACCTGTCAAGCAAGGCGCTCGAAACCTTGATTTTTTTTATTCTTTAAGGCAGGAGCTGATGGGAGCGTCTGCGGCGATTTGAACTCCTCAAAGTGTCTTTAAGTCCGCCTGCTGCCTGGACTCCTCCCCGCCGTCCAGCACGCCGCCCCAGACGGAACCTTCCTCCCTGCCTCTGACCAGAGACCCGACGCTGTGGAGGCACTCAGAGCGCAAGCGAGTGGGCGAGAGAGAGAGAGAGAGCGAGGGAGAGAGAGCAGCACACAGGTATAGCCGATTGTTTGGTGTGTGTGTGTGTGTGTGTGTGTGTGTGTGTGTGTTTCTGTCAGAGTCCTGAGTGCGAGTGTGTGGGGGCTGAAAGGGACACATCCGGGCTGTCGATGAAAGCCTGCGTGGCGCTCGCCAAAGAAATCATTCTCTCCATCTCGCTTCTATTTTTTTTTTATTTTTTCTCCCTCTCCCCTTGTAGCAATATATATCATTCAAGTTCAAGGCAAAGCAAGTTGCCATGGCGACCGTCTGGAGGTACGGAGAGCGGCGTTTTTTTTTTTTTTTTTTTTCCTTTTTCTTTTTGTATTTTCTTTGTCGCTGAAAACACACCGTCACTGAGCGGCGGCGCTCACCTCGCATCAGGACCGACAATGGAATCCCACCTCCACCTCCACAGCCCGGGCCTGAGTGCCGCGACGCACAACGCCGCCCGGCGGGAGGCGGGGGGGTGGAGGGCGGAGTGAAAGGAATGGGAAAGGTTGATGTGTGTGTGTGTGTGTGTGTGTGTGTCTTAATGTGAACTCACGGGTTGTCGAGCAGCAGCACGATGGGGTTGAGCTCCTTCCTGGGTCTGTAATACGCCCTGAGGGGCACGATGAAGTTGTAGAGGCCGTTGCCGGCCGTCTCGGCCGACACGATGATGAGCTTGTTCTTGAAGCCGTACGCTTTGGCGTCCTCGAAGCTGTTGTGGCGGCATCCCTGCGCCGGGAGACAAAAGACCAACGAGACAGGACAGGTAGTGTGAGACGGAGGCAGTCGGTGGCGCCGTGACGGAGTCGGGGGAGCGGCGGCGGCCCACCTGGTCCAGCCGGAGGCAGCAGAACGGGGCTTTCTCAGCCAACAGGTGGCACAGGGTGGGCGAGCTCCCGATGTACGGAGAGTTAGGGGGGTAACCCTTCACATACCTGGAAACAAATCCACAACGGCACCGACGACACACGTCATTAACGCGTCTGAGGAAAACGCTTTGTCAGCTTCTCTCGCCGAAAAAACGAGCATGGAGAAGCTGTTTTCAACGGCGTCTTTCACTGGAATCTGAGCTGTGAAGAATCGAGACTGAAATGAAAAACGAGCATCTTCTTAACCTTTTCAGACTTCAGCTTACGTTTGTATGCTGCTCTTTTTGAGAGACAGACAGAATCTCAGCGCGTTTTCTGAAGCTTCATCACGAACAGAAGAGTTTGGATTCAGTTTATTCTGCTCGTGTTTCACATTTCACTGGGAAGACTCGGTTTGCAGGATGTTCCTATATGTAGGAGGCAGCAGGTGGAGGAGGGAGAGAGACAGCAGGACTCTTTCACTCTCTCATCGTCTGCTTAATTGGAAACGGTGTGATAAGCTGTATTGGTTTTTTATTTTTACGACGGCATTTCCCCATATCGAATGCAACGAGTTTCACTGAAATTTACTGGACTCAAAAGTGCAAAAATGCACAAAAAAAAAAGCCCAAAAAACAAACAAACAAACACGGCTGAATTTCAATACACAGACTTTTGTGATCACTAAAGACTAAATATATTTCCCTAAAGTGCACAAAAAAGCACAACAATCTTCATGCATGAAAAACACAATCTAGAGCAAAGCCTCATAAGTTTTATTTGCTGTTAAGTGTTCATCTAAACCAGGGGTGTCAAACTCATTTAGTCTGGGAGCCACAAACAGCCAGATTTCATCTCCAGTAAGCCGGACTGGTAAAATAAAGCCATAATAACCTTCAAATTTAAACTTTTAAAGCTCATCTTTGTTGTGGTTAAGTGTATACATGATGAAAATGTCCACAGAAAATGATGAAAATCTCAATTTAAAGCTAATTTTGGTGCAAAATAAAGTGAAATGTCTAAAAAAAAGACATTTTTCCTCCACTTTACTGTTAAATCCTTTAAAATAAAATGCAGTAATGCTCTGAAACATCGTGCTTTGAAGCGTATCGGAACCTCTTACTCAGTAGGCGAGTGTCCCTTCTCGTCCGTGAAGACGGAGTCGTCCTCCGACTGGTCGCTCAGGAGGTCACACGGCAGGATGGAGGTGGAGTCGGCTATCTCCTGCACCGGCGCGATGCTGGGCCGCCGGCCGCCCGTCCCGTTCACCGTGGGCGGCACCAGCTTCCCGCCGGACGGGTCCGGCGGACTGGTGTTCTGCAGGTCGATGGCGACGGTCCCTGCGGACAGACGGCTCTGAGGTTTGGTCCGAGGCGTCTCTCGCCAGACGGCCTGGCCGCGGCGGCTCGCTCTCACCCATGCTGGCGATGATGCTGTGCACGGGCAGCTGCGAGGGCCCGTCGTAGAGGCCCCCGGCCGGGCGGCCCTTGCGCTCCTCCTGGTTGAAGATGAAGGCGGAGTTCTCCTCCTTGGTGATGTTGATGTAGTAGCACGTGTCGGTGGCGGCCATGATGTGGCGCGGGCCGGGGTTCAGCAGGATGCTCTTGTTCTCCTCCCGCTTGATGCCGATCAGGCAGACGCCGTACCTGCAGGTCAAACAGCCCATAATGTAAACGCTCGCCAGGCTTTCTGGGAAGTTGTGACGCTGCAGTTTCGACTCACTTCTTGTGAGCGTGGAAGGAGGCGTAGGTGAAGCTCTTCCCGTTGTACTCGCCGAAGAACTTGCTGTCGGACACCCGGATGTGGTAGACCTCGTTGCCGGAGCAACAGCCGTACATCCTCTGCCACTGCTCCGGAGACTGCTGGCCCTCTCTGCATCGATCCGGAGGAAACGTGGCGTCAGTGATGCTTTCTGGAGAAATGTTGAAGTCGCAGCCACCGCTGACCTGGTTCGCTCTGTTTGATGGACGTTGTATTCAGCTCTGAATGTGTCTGATTTATGAGGATTATCTTTGGCGGTCCACTGGATTAAGTCTGGATCTTGAGGGTGTGGAGACCCTGTAGGAAACCCCTGAAACATCTGGCCTAAAGAAAAAGGAGCCAAGTCTACGATCCGCCTGACTGGATTTACTGATCTGACCTCATCTTTACTGGAGCGAACATCCATTCAGGATCACGAATGATCGAAACTTTATGCTAATATTTGGCGTCTTTCATCATAAAATGCATTTTCTTCATGATATTTACTAAAATCAGGTTAATCAGAGGCTGAAATGACCTTCCTGGTTCCATCAAATGATCAGTGACTTGTTCCGTTTCTGAATGTTGCTCACAGACGACAGTAAAGAAAATAAATAAATTCCCTAAATTAACCTTTGGCTTGTGTGATTAGAGTCTTTTAGTGTCCTCAAAAAACGCCAGAACAATGAGAGTTTTCCTTCACTTTTCAGTCACAGTAACATAATAATCACCATCAATCAGCCGCATTTGTTATGAAGAAAGAGAGAAGCGTCCACCTGTCGCCCTGCGGCCCACCGGGCCGTCGAGGTCGCTCCGGGTCGACCCCCCCCCCCCAACCACACCACCACCACCACACCGAGGCAACAGCTCGCATGCTCTCTTATTAAAACTTCAAAATATTTACACAAGGTGATTTACGAATCAGATCTTCACTCCAACTTTCTTATTTCGGCGAAAAGTGAAACACGGCGCTTCCGCTTCCCTCATTTCTCATTTTAAACTCATTTCCAGATGACTGATGCGTCGCAGCGTTCGTCTGCACGCGCGCAAACACACACAAGCGCACACAAAGCAGAAGCCCGTGCACACCTCCGTGCTCCCTTTCAGCAGCTGTACTTTCTGAGGAGTTGTCAGGAGCACAGTGAGAACCGAAGCCCACCGATTCCTCTTTCCTGCACTTATTTTTTTTCCCCCCCTCTCAGCCGCTGACATCAGCCTTTAAAAGTGATCTGTTTGCATGCTGTGAGAAATCATTTTCCACCAGAGAGCTTTTCAAACTGTTTTACAGGAGAACACATGCTAAAAAAGAATCAATCCAGGCGCCGCCTGTTCTCTCTTTCCGTGCACTCCGGCTCCGTCCCGCTGAGACCCACACTGAAAACGGGACTTTTGTCTCCGCCTCGGCGGGTTTGGCCTCCCTCGTGGACTCTATTCACGAACCGCAGAGCTGCGGGAACTGGAACTATCAGGCGGAATGGAGGAGCGACTGACCGTCCGCGGGAGGTGTGCACGAGGAGCGTGACCAGGGTGGAGGTGGCGGGGCACACGCAGTTCAGGGCCAGCATGGCGTACTTGAACTCCTCCTCACACACCACGTGATCTGGAAGGGAGAAAACCAGGCGGGAGCATCTCTGTTCATATATGATTCTCCTCATCACTTTAGCTTCACGTGCACTGACCACAAACATCTCAAATGTACATAAAATTTTACTTTACCATCAAAAAATTGCTGCTTTATTTTAAAGTTTACATTACAAAGCACAAACCATCAGGCAGCTTTCAGTCTGCAAACCCCAAAATAAAGATTTATTTACCACCAAAAAAAAGCAAAATTACCATTTAAAATCAAAACAGCGCCTAGATTATCACAAATCAGCTCATTTCCTGATGCATCGACTGAATCTGCTCTTTAAAACTGAGTCCTTTGTTCACTCTTTTTGTGCAGTTTTCTTAATTTAGTGCTGTAATTTATTCTTATCTTTATTGCTTTGCTGATTATACCTTGTTTTTTTTTCCTGTTTTGATTCTCTGGAGGCTGTAAAATCAAGTTAATCTCTTTATCCTTCTCATTATTAGTAACACTGTTTTTGCATTTGCTCCTCTTAAAAAATCTGTTAAAAAAAAAAAATCAGTGTTTTCATTGAAAATTTCACAATTTGTTTGGTAGATTTGTCGACCCAGATTGGAGCCTCTTGAGGGCCACTTTTGGCCCACAGGCCTTATGTTTGACACTCCTGATTTAGACCATAAAGATAAAAAAAAAAACCCTGAATGTCAGTAAATCCAGCCGAGTAGCAGGTAGCGGTTCCTGTCTTTAACTCCGGCAGTGTTGAGGGCAGTTCGGCGCCGGCGCCGCCGGTTCATGGAGTCCTCGCTGGTTGCCTGGCAACAAGAAAGCCATGAAGCCCAGGGGGAAATAATTACAGCCTTCAACTGTCTGTAAAACGACCGTTTTCGGTGCTTTAGACTCTTTTCGGGTTGGTATGACTCCGCAGAGTGAGACGTAACGGAGAGGACTTTGTGCTCAGGTAACTTCATCAGCTGCAGCCTCCTCGTCAAATCTCCCAGAAAACAAACATTTCGGTGGCGGCAGAAAAACGAGGCAACTTTAATTTCCCTGCTGGTGAAAACAAGGATTTTTCATTTTTTTTACTTTTTGATTTCTGGAGCTCCTCTGACCACAGATCATCTCTGTGACTGAGCTCCGGCACCGACGCCGAGGATTTATCACTTTTCCTCGGTTTCGCAGACCGGCTTGTCATTTCAAACGGAATTAATTGTGTTTCAAATTGAGTCCCCACCGACGATAATTCCCCCGTCAGTAAATCACCAAACACGCCCTCCTCTGAACAAAATGCCATCCATTAGTGTATCCTGTCGCTCATTTCACAGAAGTCATAATTTAAAAAATGGAAATGACATTAAAAAGAAGAAAAAGAAAAAGAAAACAGATTGTATTGTTCTACTTTAATTTATTGGTGATGATGGTGGGAGTGACTCCAGTCGATCCAGGGAATCTTTAGTGCAGCAAATAGGGAGAACCAAGAGAAAGCCGAACTAGTTTTCAACATTTCAACAGATAAATGCTTTCTATGTGAAATTTTCAATTAAAAAAAACAAAAAAAAATCCCCAAACAATCAAATTAAAATCAAAGTTTCCTGAAAGCAAAACGATGCGTTTTCACCTGAACCGCTGCCTTGGTATGTAGATCACAAAGTAACTTTCACTACAGGGGATTTTATTGATAACAGTCGACTTATTTTTTCCATCTAACACGTTTGTAGTGAAACACGACTGAAATTTCCCTCATTTCATTTTCCACCTCGACTCGTTCGTTCTCGTTCATCGTTAAGTTTCCATTACTGGAATTCTTTCATCTCAAGACGAGGAGTTTAATCTTTGCAGTATAAAACATCAGCGGAATATACATGACATCCCTCATGATGCTTTTACACCTCTGATATGCTGATTCAGGTTGTTTTACTCGTCTCAGCTCTAAACATTTTATACACTGCAGCTTCAATATTCAGGCTGCTGAGGGAAAATACAGTTTATTTTATTTTTCAGCCAGTTTACAACTTTCCTAATTTTGCTTTTGTGGGTTCAGTTAATCTTTCTCTTTGTGTCAAGACTCATAAATTATTTGTTTTTTTTCCCTTTTCTGGGCAGTCACAGAGAGTTTCTTCTCCAAAGAAACTAATTTATGAACTAATGATGCTGAAAAAATAAGCAACAGCAGGAAGACAGTAGAGATAAACTGCAGAGTGCAGACGGTGGAAGACGACTCTTAATATTTATATAGGTAGGAGAAGGTAGGAGTATTACTGAACACAAAAAATTGTTTAAAAAACACAGATCTGGTTTTCTTTTTCAATTTCTGCATAAATCTCCCAAACAATTAACATTCAGTCAGTTTGGATCTGCTGATTTGATGCATTATTAGTTTTCGTGTATCAGCAGATTTCCTGCACTCAGAGTCATTTGAGGACAAAAATGTCCCATTAAGTCTTTTTAAAAACCACTTTATAAAATCTCGAGATCATTTTTTGAGACAGACGCTTTTATAATCCTTTATAATATTCATATAAATGCTGCTGATTCATGTCGTAGAAGAGGAACAGGATCGTTACTGACTCTTACCTGCAAATTTAACATGAAACTTGTTCTCCGGTTTGAGTATTTGAACGTACAGGGGACAGTTTGGAGCGAAGTCCTTCACGGCCCAGGCTCTCAGGATGGTCTGGTGGTCCTGGGGGGGGGGGGGGGGCGGGCAGAGGAAGTTATTCTCACACTCGGCAGTGACGAACGGGGACTGAAATGCGGCGTTCATTAAATGTTGTTTGTCTCACCGCAGCCATGCGATCCACCTCATTACGGCTGCTCAGAATGAAACAAGCCTCCGCATCATCCATCCTGCAGCCGCAGAGGGCACAAACGAAAAAACACAATTTTATAAATCAGAAAAAAAAAAACCCAGAGCAAAACAAAAGAGGAGACACCAGGAGCGGCTTTTCAGTCGCAGCAACACTGTGAAATAACATGGAGTGTACAGTGGCTGTCATTTACTTATTTATTTAGCATATATGATTAATCGAAGCCAGAAGAATGCAAAACAAGTGTGGGAGTGTTTGAAAGAGTGCCAGACGCAGGATGCAAGCTCGACACACACCCAGTCATTTACTTCTAAAGGCTCCATCAGCGCCAGCCAATCCAATGTGATGAAGTTATATAATCCATTAGCGTCGCGTTAATGGGAGGAATCCTGCAGCCTGTGATCCGTCCAACGCAGGACCAACACACACTCACGTCTGGAGATCGTTTAGGGTCAACCTCACGCGCACATGCATGCACAGAGAGAACATGCAAACTCCACGCTGTCAGAATCTGAACCCCTGAAGCTGCAGTTTGTTTGTTTGCAGATTGTTGCAGGACCCTGCTGCAGCCCTGAATGGATGTGTGGCTCTGAGGAGGTTTAATCCAGACCGGAGCTGCTGCCTTCCTGTTATACCTTGGTCTGGATCAAGTCTGGACAGAGGAGCTACCAGAGAAGCTCTGTCCCCGTCTGCAATCCACATTTTCAGTTCTAATCTGGCCTAAATTTTTGCTGTCGCTCCATCATGTTTGGACAAGCTGCTGCTTCAGCTTAAGCCGTGATCAAATTAAAGAGGAGTGACGGGCTGCGAAACCTTGAAAAAAAAGAGTTTTTTCTGAATACTCGAACACGAATTTGTAGCTTTCAAGGACAGATTTTATAAACACGCCGAGGAAGTGTTTTACATAATGTGTTCTGCCAATAAATGTAATGACCTCTAAAATCACAGCAGCTCTGAAACACAAAAATACGCTAAGAAATAAATATTTGTGGAGGCTTGTTTAGCGTGCAGGGCGCAATTTACCAGAGGTATAGGTTTCTATCTACATAACCCCCCCACCCCCACCCCCTCCTCCCCTCCTTCTACTGAACTATCTTCATTATTAAGGGGATTAAATCTGTTCAGTTCAATGCAAAGGTTTATTCATAAAACTCCAAATAAAAAATAATCCTCTACAAAGAAAATCCAAGTATTTCAATTGAGCAAAAAGTGATGGTGGAAAAGAAAAAATACTTTTAACAGGAAGAACCAGACTCAGAGGAGGAGGATTCCTGAAGAACCGGACCCTGGCTCTGTTCACACGGTAATGTTTCCGAGTGAAACTGGAAACTCTGGGTGTGTTGTTCTTGTCTGTTGTGCTCGGAGTCACTGAAAATGCACATTTTCGACTTCCACCGTGGAGCTTTTTGAAAATGCTCAGACTCCGCCTCTGTGGAAAGTGCGTTACTTCATGGAAGTTCTGTTTCTGCGTATGAGCACGAGGGCTGTAGTCACTAGTTCTTCAGATCATAAACCGACCAAACAATGAAAGGAAATCCCAGTAAACCTGAATTCAAACTCTCCTGCTCTGAAGTGAAATATTGAAAGATATTTAGTCAAATCCACTTCCTGTCGTGTTCAGTCCTGAAAATGTTCCACGTGTTACGGTTTGAATCACTTCAGCCTTCACTTTCATACTTATTCCAGTTTTAAAATACCAGTTTTCATAAAATACGAAACGACTTCTACCTCCACGTCTTCTTTTTTCATCATGATTTCCTCTTTCTTCTCTTCACGCGTCACATCCTGCGCACCATTCAAAGTACATTTACCGTCCTGAGAGTTTTTTTCTTTTCCTTAAATCACATTTGACACATGTAAAAAAAAAAGATTCATTGTCTTCTTCAAGGCTACAGAAATAAACCTGACACGCAGATTGACGGCAGGTTTTTATTCCGGCGCTCCGGCGCTCCAGCGGTCTCATTCATGGAGGCTTTAAGGCTCAAAGCGGTGGGATGAATGTGAGACGGATCATGTTGGCTTCCCTCGGAGGAGCGGTTGACTCCACCGCTCAGAAGAAAAGAGGAGAGTCTGAATTATTAATTACAGTATGCGCGACGCATAATGGGACTGACAAGCCTATTTACCAAGAAAGGCACGAGAGATTCTCGAAGCGATCCTCAGGACAAAAGTGATTTACATCCTGCTCACAGTTAACACCTTTCCACAAATCCAACATGGCTCCGTCCGTCGCATAGAAGACATGCGCTCAGAAGCAGCACACTGCAGTTCAAACATGAAAATCAATCATCTGGTAACAAGTAGAACTGGTGATGGAGACGGAGGAGGCTTCATTTTTCACCTTTTAATAACAGCAATTATCTCCAGGACAGCTATTCTGATTTCTGAGAGCGGCTCGGCTCGCGTGGCGGTGAGAGAAATAACTTCACCTCCGGACGGCAAACAGACTTTCTGATGCGACGGATCCAAAACGCTGCAGCGGTGATCAGGCGACATTCAGCCGTTCACACAGCGGACGATTCCCGCCACGCCAGAAGCCGACAGCGATATTAATGAGGGAAAATCCCACCATCTGAGATTAACAACGCTCATCTTTTACTTCTTTTAAATTTAGGATTAAATAGATCAGATGGAATATGGAAGAAAATGACGTTACTAGTTAGCTCATAAAACGTGAATCATGTCCTCTGATTCTTACTTTGGAACGTTTCAGTCTTCAACATTTCGTGCTTCGAGAGATGGAAAACACACACACACACACACACACACACACACACACACACACACACACACACACACACACTAGCCCTATCTTGAGTGTCAGCACAGCTTGTGGACGTTCAGACACATTTAAGTTGCTAATATTAAGCTTTGATCTGCTGTTTGAGTGCTGATTTTTCAGTGTGTCACATTTTAACAGGCACATAAAGTCCAAATCGATTTCTCATTTCCATGAGCGCACAGCGGTCAATCCACCATCACGCCCGGCAGCACATGCACGAATAAAGGTAAAAAAAAAAAAAAAAATTAAAGAAAAGATGATAAAATGAAATGGTTCTGGATCACCACAGGTTTGAATGTGAATGTGTGTTACTGTGTGTGTGTGTGTCCTGTGGTGGAGAGGTGATCTATTTATTGTGTAACCTGCTTTTATCCAAAGAACCTAAAATAAAATGTTTTATAAGTAAAATAAAAAAAAAAAAAAGGGTTCAGGATGGATGTGCATAAATGTAGAAGCTGCCAAAGTTAGACTGGCTCCAGCAGGACAGAAGATGAATGGATGAATTCTGACTGTAAACTGCTACAAGGACATTTTTTTCATGAAGTAAATGCTGCCAGCCAAAACATTTTTTATTTTACTTACTTTCTCGTTCTTCCAGTATCACAATCACTTTAAATGGTTTACCTTTAAGAATATGGAATGTCAAATGTCTGGTGAGTGATTTGCAGTGTGAAACTTTGGAAAAAATGAACTCCATGTTTTCCCTCCTGTTCCAATGTAATCCATCACTTGGAACATGGAAGTATTTCTGTCAAGTAATCAAGTCTTAGTTCATCACTCAGATCAGTCTGAAAGCACAATCAGTACGTCTGAGTGTGCAACTCGACGCGCTTTATGCTGGATTTTCAATAAATCAGGTGGGATCACCGCCGGTGCGCCGGAGAACGCAGTGCAGGATCTGAACGGAAAGATCTGGGAAAACTTTCTGAGTTCTGGTTTCGACAAAGCATGACAAGTCCTGTCAACTCCCACTGGATGGAAATAAAAGGTTTAAGAAGACGCCGTCGCAGTTCAAATCCAGCCCTCCTTGGCGCCCTTTGTTATAGGTTGTCTTGGTAGTTTTGACATAAGGAAGATATTTTTGTAGGGGATCATTGTGCGGGGAAAATAGAGGAAAAAAAAAAAGATGTCAATGCATTAGACTTAGTGTAGAGTCAGTGCAGAGAGAGAAAATGGCTTTATAGAGCAGGAGAGCAAGACCAGAGCAGGAACGTCACTCACTTGGCTCTCAGCAGGTCCTGGTCTTTGAGGACGGACCCCTGCAGGTAGATGACTCTCTGGGACCACAGCGGGATCTGCAGCACCCGCCTCACCTGGAGGTCCATTTCAGACGGGCACAGGATCACCACGTAGTAGTCCTGCGAGATCACACAGGCACCCAGTCAGCGCAAAATAACTCTGAAAAGTCCACCAGATCCCTCTGTATTTGTCGAGGCCTGTGTCTAGATTGAACTCAGACGTGACTAACTGGAACTCCACGCCCATGCAGTGTCGTTTAAAGCGCCATCACGACTCTTCGGATCGCATTACAGCGCGCAGAAACGCTCAATTCTGCCAAAATAAACGCCAGTCGGCGCCTGCGTGCTCCATTTAGGCCATTTGTTGTGGGAAACAAGCAGTGTTCCTCCCTGGAAAAACGCTTTTCCTGCCATGAAGCACCAGAAAACGCCATCGCTGCCATAGCCAGTCATAATAATTCACCGTCTAAAAAAAAAAAAAAACAACCAAAAACATGCAGTAAAACGTTTACAGAACTGATATGATCACAGCTCGCATGTTGAGAGACACAATAATGAGTCCGGGTTTCTTTCCAGCCGATTGTTTCAAGGCTGATTAGAAACAAATTAACAAAGAAAAGTGGAACCTTTGCCGCTATTTTTCCATTATGTGGTTTGCCGGTTATCGCAGCGATTATATGACTCACACTGAAAAATAAAAAAGACATTTTCCCTCCTGATACGGAGCTTTATTCAGCTCTCTGAATTTAACAAAAAAAGGTCCCAAATTATACATCTCTGTTTGAGAAAATTACCGAGAAAATGTTACACTTTTTTTGGGGGGAGGGGTGGATTTTGATGATGGGAACTAGAGTTCACACAACTAACAACGATTTCTCAAAAAAAAAAAAAGGTTTATCAAATCATAATCAATGCAGTGATCAGCTCTGAGGCCTGGTTATCGCTGCACCTCCTCTCCGCTCTCATGACGCTCCAGCTGCTTCCATGACGTCCCGTTTGCACCAACAAGGCTTTTTTCCTGTTTTTTCATCCGCTATTGTGGAAACCAGAAAAAAAAAAAAAAAAACAAGAGCTGCATGCTTCATTTCCTATCAAAGCCTGAAGGCTGTACTTTGATTTAGATATTCTTAGTTAAAAGGTTTTTTTTTGTGTTTTGTTTACAGTATAATTCTAAAGTGAGACTTCCAAGGACGCCTGAGACTCCGGGGCCGGTTCCAGGCTTTGTCGGCTCAAGCTTGTCAAAATCAGACCTGCATCTATTCCGCTTTATTCAAATGAGTGTTGTGGGAGGCTGAGTGTGTTGGTATCTGTATCTGACGGTGTTCGGAGACGGGATCCGCCCTGGACGAGCTGCCGCAGGACTCAAACCGGGGGACTTCTCGCTGTGAGCGACAGACGATCGCTCGTCCTACGTAACGTGTGCAGATGTTGTTTCCATTCAGTGTTTCTGCACTTTGAGTCGCCTTCCACTCTCTGGAACGTGTTACATCAAAACATTTCTTGATGGAATCAATCTATGCAATCCACAGCAGAGCTGTGAAAACGCTCCACGCTTTCCTTCTTTTTTTTTTCTATTCAATTTCATTCATATTGTGCCAGTTACCACATATCATGTAGTAATTTTCACGGAGGAGTAACAAAAGACAGGACGGGAAGCAGAGGAGGTGGGATGCAGGTGGACCGCCGTCCTGCCGGGCCTGGGCTACCTGCAGTCTGGGATGAGCGTAGAACTCGTTGAGGAAGTCCATGAGGAGGTCGATCTTCAGCGAGCTGACGCACAGCACCACGTGCTTCTCCGTCTGCGCCCGGTGGCGGCTGTAGTTCCCGCCGGACTTCTGCCTCTCCATCCACAGGTAGATCAGCTCCTCGAACTGATACGGCAGAGAGACATGAGAGACGGCGCGGGAGGGGGGGGGGGGGGGGGAGGCGTTAAACGACCGCAGACGCTTCCCACCTGCAGCGGCAGCACCACCAGCGCCACGCAGATCATGATGACCACCAGCAGCTGCGACGGCCAGATGCGCGGCGTCACGTCCCCGAAGCCCACGGTGGAGAAGGTCACGATGCAGAAGTAGAAGGAGTTGAAGAGGGAGAGGTTCTTCCCCGCTCGCTCCAGGTGCTGAATCCCACAGGTGCTAAAGCGAGGGGGGGGAGGGGGGGTCGGACACGTCAGAGGTCAGAGGTCACAGGCAGCTCCAGTAAAACAGAGCCTTTAAACTTATACTATAAAGCTTTTTGTTGTTGTGGTGCAGAGTACATGTTAAAAAAGTCTAAATTTGCACATAATCTAACAATTATGACTGAAAATTACTACAATCTCAAACATAAAGATAATTTTAATGAGACCTTCCGGTGCAAACTAGAGAGAAACGTCTTATTTTCCCCTTGATTTTTGCTTTTATGCTCCTATGTAGCTATTTTATTTTGAAAAAATGTTTTATTTTGGGAAGAGTTAGTGTGTATCCTCTCTCTTTAAGATAAAATGGGGCCTTTAAACTTATACTATAAAGCTTTTCTTTGTTGTGGTGCAGAGAACACGCGAAAAAAACAGTCTACATTTGCACAAAATCAAAAGATCATAACTGAAAATTACTGCAATCTCAAACATGAAGCTAATTTTAATGACACCTTCTGGTACAAACTTGAGAGAAATGTCTTGTTTTCCCCTTGATGTTTGCTTTCATGCAGCTACGTAGCCATTTTATTTTGAACTTTTGAAATTTTAGTAAGAGTTGGAGTGTATCCTCTCTCTGATGACTTTCCGTTGTGAATGGCCTTATAAATAGTATAAAGAAATATTGGTCAGGTTTTAACAAGCTGTGGAGTTAGAGGAAGGTTTCGCTCTTCTCCTCCTGAAGCTGCGTCATGAAGCATTTTTTTTTTTTTACAAACGGACTCTAACAGCGCTTATGAATGACCGTCCCTGACCGGCTCTACAGGCTCTCAGAAAGCAGGAAATTTCTGCCCTTTTAATGAAGTGGGAGATGACGGACCGGGGTCTGCAGCCCTTGGCGGGTTCCAAAAGGACTTAAAGGTTGTGAATCACGGTTCAGGTCTCAAGGTTGAAGGCCTGATCGCAGCCTGACTGCGGAGAGAACGAAGCGTCCTTGGGTGAGACGCGGCGCTCGGCGCTGCGGAGCCTGGTCCAGCAGCCCTGCGGCCGTCTGTGTGTGAATGCGGCTGGAAATGAGCAGCAGTTTTCCGTTGCTAAACGCACCTGAGCTGCCGTACGAGACTGAACTGCCTGTTCTAAAGACAAGTGAAAGCTTCACAGCGTGAGTGAGAGCGAGAGCCTCTGCTCACCCGGTGAAGACGAGGCAGAGCAGCGTGCAGATGAGAATGAGGACCTGGTTGAACATGGCGGAGTTGGTCCTCTGGATCGCCCTGTGGACGTCATTCTGCATCGAAACCAGGGAGAGAGCGGCGTTAATCCTCCACCGCGGCCTCCAGAGCGCCGCGACTCAGAACGTCGACCCGGGGCCCGCCGGATGCTTCATTAAAGCTTTAATTAGGGAGCTTTCTGAGAGCGGCTGTGCTGCTGGATGCCCCCCTGCTGTGGAAACACTCAGAAAAACACCACGAAACGCAGACGGGGTCACAAACAAGCCCCCAGCGAGAGGAGAACAGGCTGCAGACGAGCGGAGGAAGAGGAGGAGGAAGTGTTGTTGTCAGGAGCGAAGCAGAGAGCAGAGAGGGGGGGGTCGTCTTCGCCTCGACAGAGTCGTTAGTGTCGATTGAAAACGGGTCATTAAACGACACGATTAAGTTTCTGATCGAGACTCACGATCATGTTCTCCAGAGCGCATTTAGCCAGCCAGCAGTTGAGGAACACAGGAATGAAGATGTTCCTTATAGAGGGCCAGAAGATCTGTGGAGAGAGTTAAAAAAACACACAGGATTTCACAGTTTTCTGTTTCCGTGAACGCACCACGGATAAACGCGTCACCTCAACATTAATTCCGTAATAAGTGATTTTCCCATGTTATCTTATTATCTTTATCTTATTGAGACTTTTCTCCTGCAGGTTCTAGATGTATCGATGCTCCGAACATGAAAACCGATACATGGGCTGTGATTAGAACGGCATGAGACCAGTGGTTCGCACTGCCGCCTCACATGGAAAAGGACTCTGAACTGATTCCCCCTGACTTTATAGGGGTTTTTTTTTTAATCCTACTTCAGTTTTCTTGCACAGTTTATTTATAAACTTCTGCAGCTTTTACAGTCAACTAAATGTTATTTATGTGTAATAAAATCTGTTGGGAAGTGGAAAACCCACCAAAATAACATTATATCTCACAAAATCCCATAATTATGGTGAATTTTTCTCAATCCTGGTGCTTTTCTAATCAACACATGGTCCTAGCGTCCTGCAGAAAAAGTTTTTTAATGAAAAAAGAGATTTTTTCCCCATTATTTTGTACAGCTGCTATTCTATATTTTTAGAAGTAAGTTTCTACGAGCTGAGCCGAAAAGGCGGCAGAGACAAACCAGTAAAAATCTGAAAAAAAACCTAAGTAAAATTATAAATAAGTCCACAACAGTTGCACTGGACATTGTTTAACGGCTGTCAGTGCTTAAAATAAAACAACAGATAATAAAAGTTATTAAAATTCCTCTCTTGAGTTTTAACACCTCTCAAAACAAACCATCAGTGACTTTTAGGAGAAAATGTTTTTTTTTGCTAAAAAGGAAAATGTTGACCTTCATGCATCAGGAGACCGCGGCAGTAATTGGGATCCATCCTCAGGAGAACCGCGGTGGGCTCCGCAAAGTTTCTGTGTAATCTATCCGGGAACCGTTGAGCTATTTCGGTCTGAGAGTTTGAGAGTTCGATGCCGGGTGAGCGACTGAGACGTCCCCAGAAACCTTTCCTCCAATTAACGCCCAGAACGAGTGAGGCGCTGAGCCGTTTGCCCAAAACCAACTGCCGGGATTTCAACCCACAACCTTCTCCCTGTCTAGAAACGTGCCAGCTGTACCGGGGTGCAGTGGTTCGCTCTCTTTCCTCACAGTGAGAAGGCCTTGGGTTCAAATACTGGTTGGGTCTCCTTTCTGTGTGTCTGGTTTTCTTTACATTGTTCAAAAGCATTTAAAACAGATGAAGATGGAACGGCTGTATTACTTTTATTTTGAAAGAGGTGCCAGTGAAAAGATGTTTGAAGGGAAGTCAACAGAAACGTCTCTTTTGGTCATTAAAACTGCAATTATGCTCTGAGGTTAAAAAAAAGATAATTGACACAAGAATCCGACTGGCACATTAACACAGGAAGTGTGTGAGTTTTACCGTAATGATGAAGGGAACCGTGTTGATCATCTCCAGAAGAAAAGAAACCTGGAATATCTGCTCCCAAATGTTCCCCTTTAAAGTAGAAAAAATAAAAAAATAAAAGAGAAAAACATTGATTTTTTTTTTTTTAAACAGTTTCCTCTGGAGACAGTCACAAAAGAGAGTGACTCACTGCAGAAAAAAAAAAATCATTCTTTCATTGTCTGTCACCCTCCACAACCACTTATTCCTTAACCTCAGTCAGATCCTGTAATTACCGTCTATCCTTAATGTAACCATGACAAACGACCGGGGCTAATTGCACCACTTATGGATTGTCAATCTCCCAGACTGTAAGTGATTAATTGTACAGAATGCATTAATCATGTTCCAAGGTGCTGGGATTGTTTTTTTTTTTTTGTCTCTCCACCTTCTTCCTCCTCAGTGTGATTCACCTTGTAGCTCAGATACATCAGCAGCATGGTCTCCAGGAAGCTAATGATGGCCACAATCACCTGAGCAAACAGGACACAACAAGCAGGAGTTGTAAATTAGTTACAGCAGCGAGCACGAAACGAAAATTCACCTGCAGCGGCGTCGAAAACAGAAAAAGAATTAAAAAAAAAAAAAAAAAAAATCCAAGTCGATTCTGAATTTCTGTTTGAATTTTTCTGCGACTTACTTGAATGGCCCAAACAGGAACCTTCCTGTCCACCCAGAAGATCAACTCCCTGAGGGAGAGAAAGCACAGGACAGCAGCACAGCACTCAGTCCGCCGTCTTATCAGCGCGCATCCGAGTCGTGACGATGAGAGAGAAACGGATGACCACGCTGCCAGGTACGCCGTTTACATAAGCGCTGCTGTCGGGTAATGAAAACACTGAGCGCGTGCCAGATCGGCTCATAAAGAACCGAGTGTGAAATATAAAAAAAAAAAAAAAAAGAAAAGAAATGAGGCAACAGACCAAACAGAGAGCCGAGAGCCCGGAGAGGCCCGGCTAGGAGGATTCACACCTTCTGCTGCTTACCAGTTAATTTCTCTGTCCTGCACTGAGCTGCTTGACAGGCAGTCCACACTGCAGAATAGCAAGGATGGTAAGAGACAGGCAGCAGAAATAAAAAAATAAATAAAAAACCAACAGTTAAATGCAGTGATATCATCTCACGGACGTCTTTCACACCATGTGAGACACTCTGGAGCTTTGTTTGGTGTTCAGAGAGTAAAAATCCCACGTCGATGCAGTGACGGTCAATAATAACATAGATATACATAAATCAGGAGACTGCTGTCTGTTTTTCCAAAAAAGAAGAGTCTAGCAACCAATAATGGATCAAAGACTTGTCAACAATTTGAAATTTCCTTATTTTAAAGTCAAATAAATCCAATAAATTGATAATTGCTTAATTTACACTTCATTAATATATAGACAAATATATTGGAGGTTTAAAAACTTTACTCAATGAGGTTATATTTCTTAGGAATAAATGTTTTGGACAATTTTTGCAGTTGTATCATCAGAGATCGACCTACTGTACGACAGCTGTGACATCCATTCATGGAGGACCGATACAAAGCTGCAGCAGCACCGGTGATTTTGAAAATGTGCAAAATGACTAAATTGCCGCCGGGTGTTGTGTTGCTGAACGTTATCGGTTCTTACAGGGCGTCTCGACCCAACCAAACTGTCCTTCCTCTGAGTTCCCAGGGTTCCCTGCTCCTGGTGTTCTCTCCTGTTTTCATCTTTGTGCCGTTTTATAAATTCCAATTTGTCCGAGTGCTTTTCCGTTCCGTCGCCTCACACCTGAGTCCCGTCCTCCTCTCACTCCCGGGTGAGAGACCCGCTGCTCTGTTCCAGCTGTGCTCTGCTTCCCCCCCCCTCCTGTGTGCCGATGGGAAATGGGCAAGACGCGTATTTTGAGAGGGGCAAACACCTCAACTCTCCTGGGAACATGAAACTCTGAAAGTTAGAGATTTTAAGAAATCGATTGCATCTGTGTCTACATAAGAAACTGAACTTTTTAATGGCGCTCTCTGTATTGACTACAGGGATTTTATTTCCTAATGTTATCTTTGACAGTGTAGGATATTGTGGGACCGCTGGATGATTCCCCGTGAGGCTCTCTGGTGACCTCCAGAGCAGGATCGCCGCCATGCTTGTGTAAAACGTTCTGCATGACGCATCTGGAACAATCCCTGACTGTTCCGTCTTTGTGCCGCCGAGCGTGAACAAACCATTTGTTGTTGCCACTGGGAGCGTTCTGCTGCCCGTGGTTGGCGCCGGCGCTCTGGCCGGGGTTGTCGGTCATCACCCGGATGATATAAAGCAAACAGGTGAGGAGCTTCAAAGAGAAGTTGAACACGCGGATCCTAAGGCCTGAAAGCAAGAGAGAAGGGAAGACTTTGAGTCTGAGCGATAGAAAAACATCGTGAAGAAGCAAAATATGTGAGTGATCTGAAATCTGTGCACAGTAAATGTTTGGCTTCTCAGAAATAAACCGGAGCGAGTCTCATTAGCTTCGCCTGCTGTTCTTTAACGCGGCAGTTAAGAGAAGGCGTCTGCACCACTTACTTGATCTTTGGTTTTTGATGAAGAAGAGCTTCAGACGCTCCTTGAAGGTGTTTTCATTCACGTAAAACTCGACCTGCACCCTGACGGCAGAGAGAGGAAGGAGAGCCGTCAGCAGCCCGAACAGACGGAGTCACGCAGATGTTTTTCCAAGCAGAGACCTTCTCCTGCCTGAATATTCATAAAGTCGTTCCTCTAATCATCCGCCGGAGGAGAGCTGGGTAATTATCAGCCTCTGATTTGCTTCCCCATTACAAGGCGGAGTTCCTGCGCAACTTAAAACATCGATACCGAAGAACAGCGGTCACAAACATGGAGGGAATCCTTTCAGCCACGATGGACCATCAGGGACATGGAGAAACATGGCCGTCTGAACTAATGAGGCCAAACGGTTCCTCCCAGCGATCATCTGTAGAAGAGCTGGTTCATAACCTCTGCAAAGATCCAAGTATTCAAGTCAAGAGTGCGAGGGCAAAGGTCACATGAGGAGCAGGGAGGAAAGGTCTCATAAGCGAAGCAACATCTCATCAAAGTATAAATAAATAGATCTGCGGCTGGCGGCTCGGTTGGTAGAACGGTCGTCTCTCAGTCAGAAAGTTGCAGGTTTGATTCTCCATGTCTCTTCATGCACACCTTGAGCAAGACACTGTAACCCAAACGGCTCCCAGTGGATGGATGGAGCGCCTTGCGTGACGGGCGCCTCCATCGGTGTGTGGATGAGTGAATGTGGATAAACACTGTAAATGACTTTGGCGTATCGCTCGAGTGAAAACTATTTACCTTTCACGTAACTAAGGTCCAAAGGGCAATCCCTGCATGCGAGGGAAATCTGCAGTAATTATCATCTTCGTCCAGCCACCCATATATCCATCCATCCATCCTGCATATCTCCCTGCTTCAGCACCCAATAATAATGTCACCATCAATCTTGTGAAAAAGCCCAATAAGGATATTTTCTCATTACAATCAAATGGGTTGTAACTGGCAGGGAGGTAAACATGCAGGAGGTCACAAATATCCCTTTCCCACAGAAACTAGCAGGTTGACCCGTGTTTTTTAAACGCCGATTAAACCCTTTCCCACTGCCATGAGGAGCTGATTATGAGCGGGTTTAAACCGTTTTTTTGGCCAATGGGAAAGGGATATAATTAGCCTCAAACACAAAGTCAAACATCTCACCTTAATCCAGGATAACCTCACTCAAGAGTTCTAAACCTGACCCTAACCCCGACCCTAATCTCAACCCACAGCATCTCTGCAGAAACCTCAACCAGCTGAACCTGTACTGTAATAATGGTCAGTAACATGGAAGATTTGACCATTCCAGATGTGATGAAGTCAAAAATGACGGTAACTTTCATTGGACCAAGGATTTTCCCAGTGATGCTCTGAGGGCCAGGCAGGCTGAGCTGAAGGGCCACGTCTGGCCCCCGGGCCTTATGATGCCCAAGTCTGATCTGAGCTGCTGCCTTCAGGCAATGAGAACAGTATTTTAGAGGAGTAGCAGCATTTCAGAAAAGAGGCATTCCTCTACGTTTCCATGGAGATGGAATCAGAGAATTTACTAAAAGTTCGACTTTAGGAGTCATTTTCAAAAAGGTTCTATTTCCAGCGACTCTGAGCAGCGCTGTCATGTAAAACATGACGAGAGTTTTCCATTTTCACTAGAAAACGTCATTTAACAAGGGTCTGGTTTAAATCTGGACAGCATTGCTCCCTTTGAACAAGCCTCGTCCACATGTATAGAAGCCTCGTTACTTCAATTCACTTCTATATTATTTCTACTTCTCATATAAAGAAGAAACTTATCGATGCAATAAAACAAAATAATACACCATCAAGGCAGTTTTTTGGCCGCGGCATGTATGGACACGTTTACGCACTGCAGTCAGGAAACAAATTAAGCTTTCTTACCAAACACAAAGAATGTTTTATGTCTGCAAGATGGAGCAAATTCTCTGCAGAACAATTCCTCACACAAACAAAACATTGATCAAGACGAGGTAATCTATGAGAGAAAGCAGAGCGCAAGAAAAAAACCTCACAGAGAAACAGCAAAAAAGAAACTTTGTAGGTGATTTAGCATCAAAATAACAGTCTTTGCACCACTGAGGCAGGTGGGATCTTTATAGTAGTGTCTCTCAGACTGGAGAGCAGATCAGGAGCGATTGTAGCATAAATATGGTAAGAAGGATTTCAGAAGGTGTGAGGCTTCGCTAATGCTATGATGCTAATTCAAGACCGTTGTTTGTGTCTGAAAGGGTCACAGTGGGAAGGAGAAGGCAGTGTGGGCTGAGCAGAAACCTTTCAGAGCCGCGGGCGGCTATTTCAGGCCTGCGTGACGGCAGGAAACACACGAGAAGAAGACGGAGTCCGGTGACGTGGGACCTGAGAACAGCTGCAGCATCTGGACAGCGGCGGGACGGTGGAGGTGGAGGCTCTTCAGCTGAGAGCGCACGGGGTGTCTGACAGTCTGCTGTCTGCCTCATCTCATCCACACGCCCACACACACACACACACACACACACACATGCGTGTGTGTATAACGACGCGTTTAATGACCCTGCATGGGCCCCTGTTGAGCACACAGTCACAAAACTGGAGTGCTCTGACGTTCGTCACGCTGCGGCGTCGCGTCGGAAGCTCGGCGGCTCGCAGAGAAATTAGTTTGTCGACCGGCTGAGGCTGAGCGAGTTTTCCAAGCTGCAATAATTCCACTGCGCCGATGCAGGACGTCTCAGAGTCCCAACGATCAACCAGTCCCAGCAAGCCATTCAGCAGAAGAATAAATCAGCACGTAAAATGAAAATATAACTTTATCTGAGATCCAGCAAGAAAAGGTGTGAAAAAAAACAGCAGTTTTGCTAAAATAGGTATTAAAATATTACATCTATTGGAAAGCTTGAAGAAAATGATGTTTTCAGGCCTGATTGATAAGAAGTGAGAATGCCAGGAGCTCTCAGGAAATCTGTAGGAACGAAAAGCTGCTTCACCTTGTTTGCTTCTGAGCAATCGTCATCTTCAATCATCATCTTTACCCAGAAACAGGTGACTTACTGGCTCCTGCAGACAGCAATACTTCCGTAAAATGTCCTTAAATCTGCCGCCAGAGGCTGTAACAATTACGCTCTGGAGACACGTCTAACGGCAGCCGAGGAAACGATCTGGATTTATTTACAGAATAAAACCTGTTGTTCTGCACTGATCGGTAAAGGCATGTCTAAATAGCATCACCTACACACACTTCCTCTGTACCTTCAGGATATAAAGAAATGAAGCAGACCGAGACTAACTGAGCCGCTGCTCGAGTGGCGGAGAAAAGTCTCAAAGTGGAGGACGGAGAACGCAGACATGATCTGAAAACGACTGTGCTGAAATCGATCCAGTAGATCTTGACTCTCATGACACAGTGTGAGGAGATGATACCCTACGATAATGTGTGTTTTGTCCGAGACAGCTTAAATTGCAGAGAGAGTGTGTGTATATCCTCCATTCCATGAGTCTGTCAGAGACTTTTACACCATCGCACCTAAAATGGGTTTTTTCGTGACTGGCTTCTAAACTGTAATAATCATATTGAGGGTTTTTTTTTTTTCAGCTTGTGAGTCACTCAGAAGTTGAAGACCTGCTTGTTTGGCACTCTACAGCGTGTGTGTGTGTGTGTGTGTGTGTGTGCTCGTGGCATGATTTCTTAGTTCCACTGTTTAGCATTTCTTTTCAGGTTGGCTTGACATCACTCGCCAGTGGAAACTCACACTGTTCGGGAGCAGAGGCGTTCTCAGCGGCTGCTGGTGGGGAGATGTGCTTCATTTCAGACTCGCACCGAACCTGCTTCGTTTCGGTCGGACTCCTCTGCCTCTCGCATCGTGTTTAGATAAGAAAAGCGGCTGATGAGCAGAAGTCCTTGTGTCCACACGCTCCCCTCGGGAACAATCGGCTGCGCGGATGAAAAGTTTTCACGGAAGGGGCTGAAGCCGTGCCGTCCTCCTCCCTGAACGGCTGCAGGAGCTCCTCTCTGCAGAGGCTCAGCACATGCAGTCAACAGGACCTCACTGGGGTGTGTGTCTGCGTGTGTGTGAGCGTTGGGTGGGTGGTGGGGTTTGTTTTCTATGCTAATACGGCAGCATTAAGCGCTCGGCAGGGTACACGATGCTCCGAGCGGTCGCTCGGCGAAGTCAAACAAGTTTCCCAAGAGGGAAAGGAACGTCTATTGCCGGCTGCATTAGCGCTTTATTGACAGTTGGCATTTAGCAGTTATTGAGCGACAGAAGCGGAGGAAACGAAGTTACACCGTGTTTCTGCACGAAATTAAAGTGAATCTAAAGCACAGATTAATTTGATGTAATATTGACATTTTACAACATGGAAATATGCCCACATTTCTACTCTTACAGTAAATGTTTTAGAAAACTACATTTGAGTGTAGATTTTTGACATCTTTGATACTGAAATAAAAGTCTATGGATTGTATGTTTGAATATAATAATTACATGCATATATTACACAACATTATAAGCTCTGATTCTTGGATATAAAACTTTTAAATGTATGATGATTTCATGTTTTTTCCTTAAAATGACTACATTGATCAATATAAGATGATTAGTTGAAACTTTATGATCATTTGTTTATATATTGAAGAAGAAAATGCTGATTATTTTATTCAGAATGTTAAAATTGGCCTTTTTGCGTGAATGAAGTTTGGATTTTTAACCATTCATCCAGTAAAATATGATATCCAAGGACTTCAGACATGATCTGTGAGGTTATCATCTGCCATTATTGTCAAATTTTTTCACATTTGAGATCAAATTATGCATTTTTTCCCTGTGTGATATCAAATTGACTAATTACACTGATTTATATATAAAAATGGATTCTTACAGACAGTTTTCATAGTTTTGAAAAGTTTTTCAAGATAAAACTGCTGGTATTTAAGCAACAAGCAACACTGGCTTGGTTTTTCTCTTTTGCTACAATCTTTTTCAATAATAATAATAGCAGCATTCAACATTTTAATTTTTGATAATGCTCCTCAACTAAGTGATACTGTTTTGAATAAAGTTCCATTATCACAAGTGAGTATCAGATTTAATGAGAAGAAATCTTGATTCATCAGTAACCGATGATTGAGGTTATTTTCGGATCGTGACTCGGTCTCTGGTTTGAGGCTCCTCCCGTCTGATCGCTGCCCTGATGAGCTTCACCTCAGTCTGAGTGTCTGATCGCCTTCACCTGCTGGCCGAGGCGTTCACTGGCCGTCCTCTGAGTGCTCCGGCCTGCCAACGCCAGCGTCTGGCATCCTGAGTCGTCCTCTGAGCAAAAACTCCCATGTGGAAATCTGGGCAAATTTGGCTTCACGGCAAGTCAACAAAAGTCTTTTGTCTTTTGGTTTCCAACAGTTGGTTGCAGAAATGACGGTGACGGTTTGGTATGTCGCATCCTTGTGTGGCAATAAATTTGCAATTAATTAGCATTAAATATTCTAAAAGAATAATCGAGTCGACAAATTTCAAAAAGCAAATAGAAAAATGGCTCCTGAAGTGTGTTTTCTGAGCAGAAAGTTTCCGCTTTTTCTTCCTGTTGCCTAAATGTCACGATAATAAGCTGAAGACAGTCATTTGCTTGGTTTCTGGGATTTGAACCACAGTTTCAGGTCATGAAACCTCTGCTGAAACTTTATAAGAAGAAAACCACTGTTGTGTTTTAGCAGCTGGCTTTGGAGAACTTTCAGCTGTGCCGCTGCTTTTAATGAGAAAATATGGCAGAAAACATGATGAAAAACAAAAACTAAACGTGGATTTGATTGCTTCATGTTTTGAGTTATTTTTTTTTTACAATATTGAAGGACAGTAATGATCAGAATGAGGATCATTTTGTTCTACAGTCAGATCAAAATTCATCCCAACAGCTCTTCAACAACATCAAGAATGCCATGTTTTCATTCTGCGGAAGCGATCTACAAATGGGACAATAAACCATAAACAGTATTGATTTTGATAGATTGAAAAATGTCAGTAAAATCTCTAATCTTTCAGACTTTTTCCAGATAAAGTTGATTGGAACGTCTGTTACTGTTTTGGCCCGCGAGCCATATGTTGGACCACTCATTAGAGTACAAAACTTTAAATTTCCAAGTCAGTGCGCACAATATGAAGAGTTAATCTGTGGTTTTAAACTGTTGAATGAAGGCTCCAAACATCAGTTCATTAAGTGAGATTAGGCTTTAATCAAGTCATTAATTAGATGAGACACTTTTTAATGCTGCTTTTAATGAATGATTCATTAAATTATTAACTTTTACGTTCTATAGTTCTTAAAAAAACAACAAACACGCACTTTCTCCATCCCAGTAGTTTTTGTTTTTCCTAATCGGCCCAGTCGTGGCTTTTCTTTGTATCGCAGTAAGTAATGAGAAGTGTCGCGCGCCTCGGTGGCGCGCCTCCGCGTCCCGGCCGCGCTCCCGCTGCCATCGGCCCTACCTTTGCCCGCCGTCAATACCGAAAGGGTCCGACCTCCAGGCCCCGACGGCCGGGCTGACCCAGGTCGGGATGCTGATCTCCGGATCCATCGCGCGCGTCGTGCGCCTCGGTCGTTCTTCCCACGGTGCGCGCGTGCCCCGCGCGGCTCTCACGCGCACCAAACTACCTGAGGATGACCTCTCTTGTTTGGGCTTTGATGGAGCAAAAGCTAAAAACCCAGTGAGCCGCACTAACCAGAGGAATGCTGTGCTTATTGGAATATTTCTAGAAATGTATATAATCTCTCTCTCTCTCACTCCCTCATTCTCTCTCTCTCTCTTTTTTTTTTTTTCTGTGGTGCGCGGGCCTGTTGCCACAGCAACGTTTCATATGACAGGAATAACCCTGATGCTGCTGCAGCGTGGACTTCTCCTCCAGCAGCCCTGCGGCTCCTCTCACACCGGAGGGACGGCGAACGCTGGAAGTTGTGTTTTCCAGCGCGTCGCCTGCTTCCTGGAAGGTGACGGAGCCTTCGGGCCACAAGAAGCCCGCAGGAATGCGGCTGCCAGCCTGCCTCTGTGGCTCTGCTGGGGCGGAGGCAGGGTTTGCTGGGCGGGTGTGTGTAGGTGGAGGTGGAGGTGGAGGTGGAGGTGGAGGGGACTCTGTTTGCTCTGATGATGTTCGGATGTCAGAAGCCGCTCTTTTCCCTCGCATCCGAGCAGACAAATAAAATCAGATAAAAGCATATCGCGGAGGACTTTCTCTCTCTCCGGTCTCCTCTCTGCATACCCCACCGTGTTGTCTTCTGCGGATTTGAAGAGTCTGAGGCTCTAATTTGTCGGTGACCTCCGCGGTGAGTCAGTCCTTTAGAAAACACCAGATGAGTCCACTTCACTCGGACCCCTTCCGCCCACACCGACGCCGCCACTCAGCGCGGCCTTCTGACTGAGATGTGCTCACCTTTATGCCACAACTTCTGTCTGTAACGCCACATTTCTCTGTGTTTGGAAGCCGCCGCTGCCGCCGATGCTAATTTTAGCACGAAAAGGCTTCGCTTTGGTGGGAATGACGAGAGAATTTAACCGAGAAAAGTGCAGCGGACACTGAAAACTGCTGACATGCTTCACTGAGAGACGGGGAACATTCGCGTCTCTCGGAACTCCTTTGAGCTTTCTCTTCAGCATACAGAGTTTATTTGTGCTACTTTTCCCATTTCACTGTGGAGGAGACAAAGACGTCTTTTAAAAAGTGACATGCATGGACGGCAGGTTTATGTTCACTTCATCCCTCGTTTAGAAATGGAATTTCTGTCATAAATAGACTCAGTGCGCTCCACGTTTTGATCATACATCTACATTGCATTTTTTGCGCGTGTCTCCTCCCATGTTTGCGCTGTGTTATCTGTGCGGTTCTTCTCATCTCACCTTCTCGTGCATGCATTTGCTTCTTCTTCTGAGGAGGAGGGAACCTGTGAGTGATGGATGATCTCTGGGCAGATGTGACCACTGACATTTGCGAGTTCAAGAGAAACGCCCCTGCAGGAGGACGACCAGCGAGAAAGCCCCAACCGGAAGCATCAGTCACCCCCCCCGACAACGCTATCAAGCGGGGACAGGAGTCAGGTCCGCGGCGGGAAAATGATAATAAACGTATAAATAGGTGCTGTAAATGCAGGCAGCTTTAAAAAAAAGAGGGATCGCAAGGACGGCTGGGGAAAGGTCGTCTTTGTCTTTCACTAAAAGCATTGGAGGAGCTTGTTTTTCCCCATCAAATAAAACAGATATGACAAATATTAGAAACAGCACTGCGGACTCAAGGACTCACTGCTTCTGCCTTCACGTGGAAATTCACATTAGATTTTCGCTCTGCACAGGCTCACATGGAGAACCCCAGAATTATGTACTAAACGAACACACCGAGAGGAGCCAATCGAAAGAGACGAACAGCCGACTGCCTGGATGACAGTTCTCCTCAAAACTCCAAACAACACCGGAAAAAGGACACTCGTTTCCCTTTTTCAAGCTATTTTTTGACTCTTTGTTTCAGACATTAGAAGGAGTGACTCTCTAAATCCCAGCTGCAGAAATGCTTTGAGTCTCAGCATGAAAACAAATGAAGCAGATCTCAGAAAAACAGACGTTGACTGCTACTGATCTCACCGCGCAGCAGAGAGCGGAGGGCCAAACAGGGGAGGAAAGGAAAAAAAAAAAGAGAGAGAGAGTACGGATGAGGGAAGGTACAGAAACTCTGACGGAGAGATCGCATTTTAAATTCCGATTGTGAATTAGGTCACAACGCCGTCGACGCAAAACAAGCTTCAAGTAAAACTTCTTCAAATAAATCCTGGGTAAAGGGCGCACACGCCTCTTCTGCAAGTCTGCAACTTCTCCACATAACCACCGAGCTCCTGTTTCAGCACCACGGACAGCGCTCGGCTCTCAGGCTCGCTTCCCATTTCCTGTAGCTGAAAGTGTCCAAAGCTCAAACACCACTTGGACCTGAGCTGATAACACTTCACTCTGAACCTATGTCTGTTTAGTCTGCAGGAGACAGACGAGAAGACACTTCACGGCACAATCGCCCCGAAGTGAACCTCCACAAGGTCAAGAGGGGTCAAACGGCCATCGGTGAGCATTTGCACTGTAAAACAAACAAGAAATATTCTCACATCCAGTCGTCTTCAAAAGTTCCCTTGAACTAAAATACCTGCATCCACAGCAAATCAGCAGCATGTTCCTTTCATAAGATACAAATACAAACAATCCGAGCTCTTTAAAATATTTAATACGCCTCAGTAGATGCAAAGAAAACACATTTTTCACATTTGACAGGATGAAAGCGCGCAACGAGTTCGGCTGAAAAATGCCTGAAATACATGCCGGGCTGCTTCGGGCAGGAGGAAAGACTATTGAGCAACACAATAAATTGAAAACCGGGGAAAATAGAAAACAGCGAAACACGCAGAGATAAAAGGTAAGGGATGCATGGTAAGTGCAGGTAAATGCAAAAGCTGAAAGGTTGAGCTAATTGGTAAATGATGAAATAGCAAAAAGGACTGGAGCGGGATAAATGACTGAAATACTTTGGTAATTGTGATAAACACATGAAGAAGTAGCTTTGAAAGCTTTGAAAAATTAATACAACATTTTGCTATAGCGGCTTATTAGAGAGAAACTGTGCATAATAGAGCAAATATTCCCATTACTATCATCTAAATGTCACAAATGAGTGCCAAAATGAATCAAGTACACAAAAGAACTCCTGAAATATTAAGATAAGAGAGGTATTCTGCATGTGGGTTGAACAAACTACATGAATAAAAGGTAGAAGTATATAAGAATTAGCCGTAGCAACCTTGAGAGAAACCAGAACTTAGCAAATAAATCTAAAAATTAACAAAGAACGAGAAATAAATGGTAAATAACGTTCATTTAAAAAAAGTAAAGTGGATTTTCACCACTTCATCCTCAGTAATGTTCTCTAATTCACAAATGCTTCACGTTACTGGGAGACATTTGGGGATCAGTGTCAATATGAAGAAGGTCTGCCTATGAAGTAAGATAAATAGAGTCAAAAAAAAAAACACTTTTTGGGAGAATATAGTCTAACTATTTAGTTTAAACCCCAGAATGATCATTTCAATGTTACACATTAACAATAAGAAAGTTTTAATTCTCAATGGTGAAACTCTCCAGTTAGAACTTTAAGCTATAATCAGTTTACAGCTCAATAATATCAACTCAGATGAAAGTTAGCTGAACGTAATGCGCTTAAAGGGCACTGAGTGTCTGCTTACTTGCATTCGTGTTGAATGAATGGTTGAAATGAAAGAAACCCGATTCAAACAAATGGTTTTGACCGAGCTGTGACGCAGGACACCGAACTGAAAAAGACCACTCGACCCTCATACTTCGTGACTAAACCCTTCAGCCTCACAGCGGCCGCTTTGTCCTGTAAACGCATGGAGGTCGAGAGCCGGGACGCCTCCCTCAGCTTCACCCTGTCTATCTCACCCCTCGTCTGAAGACGCCCCAGACGGCGTTTTCCCGTCACGCCCTACCTGTCGTCGTTCTGGAAGCCCTGGTCCCCCAGCAGCAGGTCTCTGAAGCGGAAACGGGGGGGCAGCGGAGGCACCTCACTCTCCAGCTGCTCCATCTTCAGGGCGCTGATGTCTAAGATAACCCCGCTGCTGTTGCTGCTGCGCTTGGTCTGGACGGGGGCTGCGGAGGAACTGGGGGGATAAAGAGGCGGGAAAGAAGAGTAAAGAAAGCAGAAGGGAGGAAATACAAAGAAGCTGCAGACGGAGCGAAGGAGCCGAAAGGAAAGGCAGCGCTGAACGAGAGCTGGAGGAGAGAAAAGAAAGGAAACATGGGAGAGAAAAGTGTCAGGAATTAACTTCAGTAGAAGACACTGTGACAAAGTACAGTTTTTATAACTCCTCAGTTAATATCAACCATGTCACTAAGATCTCTGCACTTCTGTGTCATGAAAGAAGAACAGAAATGTCCTAAAAACCACCATGCAAAGGACAGATTCAATGCAGCAACTCTGCATGGGACCATTTCAGCACATTAGCTGGAGTTTGGAAGACAAATAAACAAAAAAACAAAATCAGTCTTTCTAAAAGTCGAATCTTATCTTGCAGCATTGAAATACAAACAACAGCAGAAACTCCAGTTGTCGCATGCACTAGAAAAAGATTGGACTTTTTTCTTGTTGGGGGAAGGTTTCAACCAGTAGTGGAAAGCAAATTTCCTCTCTTTTATCACCTCTGCCCACCGGATTGATCACACAGGTTAAGGTGTGACTCCTTCTGGACCTGAATTTCCGAGGACTTCTTCTTCCACGACTGGTTCCAGCACATGCTGTCACTCAGTTTGAAAACACACAGTGTGGAAAAAACAAAAACAGACTCTACGATTTAAATTCTTCTCTGTTTTAAATCAAACTGTATTGAATTGATGCCCTGAATGCCTGCAGATGCTGCAAACCCCTCCCTCGTGTCCGCAGTGACATGCAAAGAGGGAATTCAGTCTCGTGCAGGAGTTCTCAAAGTGTGGGAGGACGAGTCCACCGCCTGCCTCACTCAGCTCGCACCATTTTGCGCCCCCGTTCAAATCACCTGCTCAACAGCTTCAGGCCACTTTCATACGATAACGTCTTCAAGTGAAAACGCTCTACTTTCTGCTCCGAGAGCATGAAAAACGCAACTTTTTGAAAACGGCTCGCCAGATAGAACTTTTTCAAGAATTCTCCGACTCGGTGGAAATGGGGGGAAAATGAGTCTTTCTGAAAACGGCCGAGCTCCGTCTCCGTGTAGATGGTGAAAGTCTTAGAATTGTTATTGCTCTCTACACGTGTTTGGTTTCAAAACAAAAATGACCAACAGCACCCACTGGTGGCCCGGCATGGAAACTACGTCATTTAAACAAATGCCGTTTTCAAAAAGCTGCTGCGTAAACATGAAAAATGTCCGAAACAAAAACAGCAGTTTTCACTTGAAACGTTGTCATGTGAACGAGGCTTCAGTCTGCAGCTGCAACATCTGCTCAGCAGTTTCCGTCTGCAGCCGCTCGCAGCTCTCTGGCGCCCCCCGGGGGAGACCCGTCCCACACTTTGGAATCCGCTGCTCTGGTGGGATGTTACCTTTGACCCCGGGAGCCGATGATGTGGGAGGATGAACTGATGTCGCTCGCTTGAAGGAATGAGATGAAACCCCAGAGTTTAGTGAACGTATTGATTCCTGCTTTAACGCTGAACACCGTCTTCACGAGCCTGAGTGATCCTGAGCTCACTTTTCATATTTCATCAGTCATCGGCTGCTGGATGTTTGTTTTTTTTTTAATCACGCCACCTCTCTAATTAAAATAATGTATGCTTTGATTAAATATTACTCATCGCTGAGTGTTACATGAGAGAAGGAGTGAAGCCGTCTCAAGTCAAAAACAGGGTCCATCATCCAGAAAGGCCCTGAAACAAGTCACTCTCATGCGTTTCCCTTCTCACTTGTTGTATTTTTTCCATTAGTCTTGTCAAACTTGATTTATAATACATGAGGGGCATATTTCCCAGGTGGTTTGGTGAAATCAATCGTTCCAACAAAGCAAACAAAACCAAAGGGCAGAGAGCATCGCTGAGACAAACACACTGGAGATTAGGATATATTGGAGATGAAACAGTTCTTTGTACCTAATTCCAATAAAGAAAAGACAGAGATGAAAACCAGCCTATTGTCAATATGAAATACAATTATTTCATCAGTCAGGTGATCAATCCCATGATGCACGGTGATGTTGGTCATTCGTGGACACGACGCCCGGGGATAAACCAGACGGATTTCCTAAATGGACGAGTGAAACCTGCTGAGTTTCTTTTCAGGAAACCTTCAGGAGCGGCGTCGCTGCCTGTAGCCGACCTCAGAAGTTGTCCTCAAAGCGTCACGTGGAGAAATGCGTCACACAGAAATCAGGAGGAGGAGGCTCAGTCAGGAGGAATCAACCTCAGCTGGAGAGTTTACATGAAGTCTGTTAGAATGCGCTCTGGTTCTGGATCGAGCAGAATCCTCAGATAGATGTGGAACTTTTTCATTCTGATCAGACTTTTCTCATCATTTTATTATCATTCATGAAAGTAAACTAAACATGAAGTTTAGTAAAGAAGTAATGTAAATAAGCAGCTTATTGATACGGTGGAATATCTAATTCATCACACTGACAAACCAGATGAGGCAGCGGTGGTCTGAGGGATAGGGAAGCAAACACGGGATCGGCGGTTTACAGGTTTGATTCCCATAGTGGACAGGTCTCCACTTGGTCCCTGAGCATGACCCTTGACCTCTATTAGCTCCCTGACGTGCCTTAATTTGGCTCCTTGAAAAAGGATGGGTAAAAAAAAAATGGAGTGAAATTAAAAAATATGAAAACAAATTTATTTTATTCATTAAAACTATAGTGAAAAATTCAAAACTCTAACTTTAAAAATATTAAATAGACATAAAAGTGATGATTTTTTTTAACACTTTGGAGAGCCTCCTCCAGTTAGACTCTTGATTAAACTATTAGATTGGAATTATCATTAGTTATTATAAGCTGTAATTGAGCAATTATAATCACAATACATAAAATGAGGACTTAATTAAAGTTGAGGAAGCAGTGGTGACACCGTGAATGGATGAATGAATGAATGGAAACAGCAGTATGGCAATGCAATGCTGCGGTCATGAAAACGTCCAGTCGCTACTTTTTCGCAGTTTTATCAGACAGACGTCCGTAAACTTAAAGAAAAGCAGCGGCGGCGGCAGCGGCCGGTCGCCGCGCTGCCCTCTTACCGTGGTCGGTGCTCGTTTACGGTGCCATCGTCGTGAACAAACGTCTGGTTCACGTAACATTCACTGCACATTTTGGCCGGGGATCCGGCGCTGCCGTCGGACGGCGGAGCTGCGCTGGTCGGCGGGGAGTCCTGCTTCGCGATGCCGTCTGCTGCCCGGGGTAAGTGCATCGGAGGGAAGGAGCGGACTCCCGGGGAGAGAGGAGCGCTCTTTCAGGAGGCGGCCGAAGAGAAAATAAATAAAAAAAACAAGAAAAAAGAAGAAGAAGAAGAAGAAGAAGAAGAAGAAGTGGGCGCGCGTGCGTGCGTGCCGTGCAGCGCGGTGCGGTGTGGTGCGCGCGCCGCGCTCACCTATGCAGGTGCATTTTTTTTTTTTTTTTTTGGAGGTGAGTTTTTTTTGCCTCTGCCCACGCAGAGAGAGGCTCGCGAGGGAAAGTGACAACTGGCTGCTGAACTCTTCAAACACACAAACTGAGAAATGCAAATGAAAGCATTTGGCTGGCGGCGCGTGAGGAGGAGGAGGAGGAGGAGGAGGAGGAGGAAGGAGGAGCAAGGGGGTGGGGGTGAGGGGGGGTCTGCAGCAGTAAACATGACAGCTCTCCTTCCTGAGGTAGTGGGAACACCTAATGACATAACTGTTGAATTATCACCCAACTCCTGAGCAGGAGGGGGATCAGCACCATCTGTTGGAGGATCCGAGCCCCTTCACCTCCATCACTCCATCCATCCACCCATCCATACATCCATCTATCATGCAGACTGGGAATTGAACCCGGGACCCTCTCACTGTGAAGCTTGTCCCTTCTCAATACTCACAACACAAACGGTGATCAGTGTTCTGGATTGATCAGTCTGGCTCACTGACCAAATGTCCTTCATTTCAGTTTTCTGCTGCAAATGATTTGAATAATCTGCAACAGACCTTCAGCTGTTCTACATTTATTCCACAAATTACATGAACCAATAATGAAGGATCAATTAAACACCAAAAGCCCCAACGCAACAACAAAAAAACAACAACAAAAACTACAAAACAAAAGCACAAATGTTCAATGCTACAACAAAATGTCACAAAATGTTAGGGCCACGGTTTGTTTTCAGGGGAAAATATTTTCTGACGGACCAAATTTGTTATACTGGAGAGTTTAAGAAACGTAAGCAAAACTCTGCTGCTCGATGATTGTGAATATTTTGGTTATTTGTTTTCAGAAATGTTGGTCACCATGTTGAAATGGTCGTAACATTAAGTTCGTGTTCTGTTGTTAATCATTTGGTTCCATGTTGTTTCCGTCAGAAAATATCATCCCCCGGAAGCTTTTCCTGTTGTTTTTTTTTTTTTCTGGCTTTTTGGCTGACCCTTCTGGGCCACTGTAGGTTTCTAGTTGACTTACCTGGTAACAATGAAGGTGAGATACAACGAAAGAATAAATAGGCAAACAGAAAATCCAAACAAATACAGACAGGACATTTAAACTCTCCGAAAAACGTCACCAAAACCCAGAGCTGAACTGTAGATAATCTCTCTGAAAGAGGAGAGAGGGCTGACTGTTTACATCCTGGAGCACAGACAGTGAAATGCTCTGCAAAATCGAAGAATTTGAGTTGTTTCTGATAGACAGTGACACACATTCACAGCTGTGTGTGGTTTTGAGTTACAGTTAGCTTCAATGTATTTTGAACTGTTGGAGGAAACCAGTCAAACTGTGGAGATGTGGAGGTCTGGATCGATCCCAGCTCAGCACAACTGAAGACAGAAGTACCTACCAGGCAAACCAGAACACCTCAAGTAAAACCGTGCACGCTGAGGAGGAACATGCAAACCCTTCACTGAATGGTCCCATCAGGCTGTGGACCAGAAACCTTCAATGAGAAGAGCTGATTTATTGAACAGTGATGTATGAATTCAAAAGTTGCATTTCAAGGATTAATCCGTCCCCAGTATATCTTTATTTATGAAGCATTTTAAATCAACTACAGGGAGTCGATGTAGACAAAGCAAACAAACATGTACCAAAGTCTAATGCTGAAAACAATTAACTCTCTGTACAAAAACATTCAGGCTTTTGAAATATTACTCAGTTGGAGTGATTTCAGTGTTTATGTGCTACGTCCATCCTCGTGTGCAGTATTCATGTGTTATGAAGTAATATGACGTGAAAGTTCTGCATTTAAAATGTATAACAGCTACACATTACGTTACAAATGAAATGGGCACAAACATGGAAAAAACAAATAAATCATATTTACGCAAACAGATTGGTGATCCTGAAATCACAACCTTGTAGAGCATTTATCTTTTTCAGCGGCAAATGAGATTTTTACATTGAAAAGAAAAGATTGTAAATGTGGACAAAAAAAGTTTGATTGTATCGAATTCATTTATTCATGCTTTTTTCAAAAAGTATTTCTTCTCTATTTCTATTTATAGCCGAATTTTGATGGACATTGGTAGAATCTTTATTTTAAAATGAACAACTGAAACACATAAAAATTCCACCAATAAATGATTATTTTGTGGCGATGAAAAACAAGAACTAAAAGCCGGGAGACAATCTTTCAGAGTGTTTGCAATACTTCAAGTCCAGATCCAAAAAACCCACAAACAGACTGTCAAATAACTGCGATGGAAGAAAGTTTAAACTGGTGATGATGCTGCAGCAACACTTCACTGGATGCATGTTGTGTTTGCACAAGTAAGATAAGTATTATTAGACTTGATTTGTATTCTATTTGGAGCCGTATGGAATATGGACTTGATAGATTCAGGTTCAGATCAATACGTTGTGCGTAATAAATAAAACCCCAAATTGCAACAATATGGTAAAAAGTAAAGAAATTATTTCATGCAAACAAGAAAATGTGATGTTACAAAGACAGTTTAGGTTAATCAGTGTCTATTGGTTGTCTGTAGTAGATATATCTAATAAATCTAACAGACGAATAGTCTGTAAGTGTGTAGAAGGTCAGTGAATAGAAGGAGTGGAGGTCTTACAGGCTCACGGTGCTCTAAAAAATAACAGATTTATAGATAGATGTATATAAAAAATGTGAGTGAGATTTAATTCAGACAAGAGGAAGAAAGGCCTTGGTGGTCTGATCTGTCATTCTGATATCTATAGTTTATTAACCTGGAGTTTTCTTGGCTTTCAGAAAAAGTGATGAATTTACATTAAACACCTCAAGTACTTTACGATTTCATCCTTCCAGATTTCCAGTGAAATAGTGCATCTTGAAATCTCCCCATCCCTCCTTCCACTGAGTGGAAACCCACCAGGATCCTCAGACTCCCCCGCAGACAAGACGATGAAGGCTCCCAGATCAGCGGGCAGCTTATAGTTTTTATTACAGCATCGTATCAAACAGGAATTTTAACTCTTCTTTTTTGATTGAAATGAGAATTCAAACACACTCAAGTACAGTTTCTCCCCCAAAACAAGCTCTAGAAGGAGATGTTAATGTCACCCTGGAGGAGAAGGTCACGGATGCTGAGCGATGTGAGAAGGAAGCAAACGACTTACTCAACACTTTCATTAGTGCCAGGAGGGAAAAAAAAAGAAAACAGGGCTGAGAGTCAGAATGTACAGAGGGAACGATTGACTGACTGGACGTGTTGTTTTTTTTTTCTGATTTATTTCTCTGTTTATCTGCTGACGCAGACTGGAGCAAGTATGGAGAAGACGTGGGTGAGGTGATATGATTCACTGGGGAAACGGTGACATGAGGCGGCGGCGGCAGAGTTTTTCGGCTGGAGATGGATGTTTGGGAATGAATCACACGTCCCCACCGGAGAGAGGCCGTTCTATTTACCGGCTATAGAGGAGAAACCTTGAATCTGTGATGTTCGGGATTCCAAAGCAGTAGATGTGTAAATGTTTCGCCGATGGATATGATTATATTTGTGTAAGTATGGAAGAAATAAGCAGAGTTAGATACTGAACCTCTACTACAGGTTTATTCTCAACACTAAACCCAGTTCAAGTTTCCTGATTTTCTTTCTTTACATCTGCGTCCAGACAGTCTTTCTGTCGCCGTCTCCTCACCTGCAAACGTGTTTACGTCTCATCTCGCTGACTCACCTGTGCAAGCTTTGCAAATTTGCCTTCATTTGTTTAGAAAACGAGGCGTCCAACAGGTGTTCTGCGTCAAGGAGTCGCAGTCTGGAAGCACAGCGGTGAAAGTGGTAACAAGGACGTAACATTAATTCCTACAATGATCTGATGGCTTTTCATCTAATTTATTTATCATTTATGCCTCACGGACATAAACTAAATTGACTGACCTTTTTTTCCATCAAGTGACATTTGTGTTTCAGCCTGAAATGCCTGGACAGAAGAAAGGATTTTTGATCTTATAAAAGACTCCCTACAGCAGTCCATTCATCTGCCTCACATACAGGGAGAACATGCAAACTCCACACAGAAAGGCCCTCGAAACAAACGGGGACGTTCTTTAACCACAGCAAAATCTAATTACAGGAAAACAGTTAGATATTTGGTCCTACGCAGATGAAAAAAACATGTATTTCATTTGAACCGAGTGCAGGATGTGAGGAGTGTGAGTGGCGTGGCGGTGAGGAGGGACAGAAACGTGTCGACACGCCGTCTCCAGGACCTCAGCCTTCACGTCCAGCCGCTTACATAAGCCTCGCTGCTATATTCAGGCGGGATTTATACCTTTTCCTCTGCGCCGTCGCTGCCTCCATCTGGTGTCTGGACCCGGTGTGCTCGACCCCCTGCTGCACAGCAGCGTTCGGCCCGGAGCCGGAAAACTCCAGAAACACAACCAGCAGCATGTCACTGCTCGGCCAGTCTGTTCTGCGGTGCTTCTGCTTCGACTGGCTTCTCAAAGACACAGAGGCGTCGATGATGCCGAAGCCTTCATGAACACCTCACCTTCATCCCCTGTGCTGTTGGCAGAGGTCACAATACCCTGCAGCCGAGTGCGATATTGTTCATGTGCAATGTTTATGTCACTGACATGCTCCTTTTATATCGTTTATCTTTATTTCATCCTATTTTTCTTCTAATGTGCTGCTCTTGCTCACTGAATTGCCCCTTCGGGCATAAATAGTTTTTCTGATTCTGAATTGGGTGCAAATAGTTAAAAATACATGAGTACATTTCATTTAGTACGTTGAGTAAAACTGAAAAATATATTTTAAGCAAAAATAGGCTGTCTCGATCAGTGCGAAGACTCACAAATCCACTTATGAGTGAATTTACTTCTTTATATTAATTAAAAAAAGATTTTTAAGTATCATTTATGTGATTTTACTCATTTCCACAGCAAGATTTCACATTAAAAAAACATAAGATACAAAAATAATTTAACAATTTCTCATAAATAGTTCTTGGCGGCCATTTTTTGGTCGAAATTACTGCAAAAAGGTCTGTGATAAAATGAGGGATTTCAGTTCAAAAGGTAAAATAATGACAAATTTCTCCTTTCAGAAAACTGTATTTTCTTCTTTTTGTGTGCAAAACAGAAAGAAAGCGAGCAGCAGCAGTGACAGAGTCTTCAGCTTTAATACAAAACAAAACAATCCTTCCATTTCGTAACAAAATATTTTCACCACAGATCAACAGATCGACGTATTGACATGAAGAGCAGGTTGATGAGAGTTAAAGAGACCAGAGAGGAGCCGTGAGCAGAGCCTGGGAGTGCCTGAAGGTCAAACGGATTATTATGATCAATAGATGTTATTTAATATTTTTGGTCCTGTTGAGTTTTTAGCGTTGAAGTTGGTGAATTCGTGTCCTGAAGAGTCAGTTGATTCACATCAGATTAGTTAGAAGTCCGTTTGAATCACTCGGCCCCCTCCGTCCCGACGGAGGCCACGGCCGAGACGTAGTACGGCCCCTCCCGGAGGTACGCCTTCAGCCGGATGAAGTGCTGGCTGCCCAGGATCTCCGCCGCCGTGGACGAGCACGCCAGCGCCCCCACCAGCTCGAACTTGGCGTCCTTGGCCTCCTTCGTCTGACCCGTCGAGCGATCCAGGACGAACTCCACGAACCCGGGCGTGCTGATCATTAACCTCTGACCCCACGGCTGTGCGGCGATGGCCTGAGAAACACAGAACTCTGTGAGTCTGAAACGTCACGGACTCACTCGGAGGAGCAGAAACACAAACTTGAAAGCGTCCTCACAGTGAAGATGCGTAGCGCCCCACAGTGCAGCTCTGGAAACGGCTGAGTGCTGATGTTCCGGAACATGTCCATCGGCTGTTTGGACAAATGCTGAAACCAGGACTCTGTCAGGGCCAGAAGGTCTTCGGTCTGCTGCTCTGGCTGCAACAGAAACACACAGACCATCAGAAAACAGTCAATTATTTATGTATTAATGTTTATCAACCATTATCCCTCCAGTTATTATTCTATAAGACCTGGACTGAACAGAAGGTAAAGATTAAAGACACAAAACAACATTTTTAGCAGCTGTTTTCTTCACCTGGAGGCTGAGAAGCTGCGATATGGCGTCCAGGCTGCGCACTCTGAGCTCCGTCGCTCCAGAAGAGGCCAGCTGGCTCATCCTCGACAACACCGCCTTGAACTTCTCCCCTGAACGCAGAAAAATAAGAGCAAGAAATGTAAGAATGAGTTGCAGTAAAGCAGCGCCGAGCCAGCTGTCGAAACAGGAGTTCCACCGAGATTTAAACTCTTAAAGGGACGCAGTGTAAAATAAGAGTCACGCTTCTATTGACCACCGGGTGGCAGTGGCGAGTCTGTCATCACAGCTTTGGTTTTTAATTCCAGTTGCTTGGGGCAGTATGTGTGTTTGCGCACTTCCATACTTGCAGTATATCAATAGATTGCTGCAATAATGAATTTTACGCCATGGATCATGAATTAGTGTCTGAAGGAAAACCTGTAAATTAACTTGAAAATCTGAGAAAACTGGAAACCCAAAGTGAAATGTACTGTATATACTCACACAAAAAAAGATTTAAAAAAGTGGACGATGAGGAATTCCAATACAGACGATGAATAGATTAAAATATTTGCAGAAGATGGAATGAGTCATCGTTTTGCACTGCATTTCTGCTGTTTATATTTTGACCTTGAGTTCTATCAGATGAAGCAATTATGGCTTTAACAAGAAATGATTCAAGGTCAAACAAGATTCTTCATGGTATGCATGTCAAGAAGACCTACGGTATATTTATTAGACAGGAAAAGCTTCTTCCACTAGCTGTATGTCACACACCTGTTTTCTGAAGAACCTGCTTTCCTTCTACAGTGGTTCCCAGTAAGCCCAACGTGTCCAGAGCCACCCCGATCATGGCGGGGTCCGGGTCCAGAGCCATCTCAAACACCTTGTTCTGGAACGCCGGGTACGTCTCGCAGACCTGCTGCGGACTGTCCATGATGGCCAAGTTCCCGAAGAACTTCACCAAACCTTCAACAAGCATCAACAATATTTTTTTAAAAAAAGGAGGCTGGATTATGAAGCAGAAGTTCGTGAAGTCTAGTAAAGAACAGACCTGGAAGGTAGAGGGAGGAGAACGGGTCGGTCTCTGCTCCTCGGATCATGTTGGAGATCTTATCCATGATGCCCTGCTGGGCCAGATACTGCCGGCCGTGCTGACTGTGAGCCAGAGTGGTCACCATCTCTATCGCCGTGGCTCTGGTGGGAAATAACAAGGATTGAACGGTTTGCTCGCAGCGAGAAGCCTGAATGAGGCCGTGAAAGCAAACAGCAATATCATTAAAAAGTAAACAGATCCATTTGAAATGCAGCCGCTCCATTAAAATTTAACGTGTGACGAGAGAAAGAACCTGATCAATACGTCGTCTCCGGTCAGCTCCCCCAGCAGCTGAGCCAGGACGCTGCTGTTGGCGCAGTAACCCAGAGAAATGGGCGAAACTGAAGCGATTTCCACAACCAGCTGGAAGTAGAAACCAAAGATAAGTCAAACCCTGTAACTAATAGAAATCGGTTAACAAGATGAATATCCAGCATGGTTACAGACTTCAGGGTAACTGATCGCCCTTAAACTTAACTTTGATCAAAGAAAAAAACAAACTGTGCATCTGAAGGTACCTCGTATATCCTGTATCTGATCACATCACTCTTGGCCATCACGTCCTTCATCACTGTCAGCAGGTCGGTGTGGAATAACTTGTCTAATCCCGGTTTGGAGTGACTCAGTTTTGACAGGGACTGAATGGCCTGAATGGATCAAACATCATTATTTGGAGCAGATTTCTTGGAAATACTGTCCTGATTGATGTTTCAGGGCTTCATTCCTCACCTGTTTGGCCACGCCCATCTTCTCCTCTCCGATGCAGTGGACCACCGCTCGGAGGACGTCATGATTGTTGACGATTTCAGCGAAGGCCTCCGGATGCTCCACTACTCTACTAATCTGTCAGACAAGCAACATTCACGACTCACAGAGTTCAATCAACACACAACGCATCTGAAATCACGCCAGACGCATTTAAGAATCATGGAATAACAAACTGTACTACGTCTCATGTCTACTATGCTCTAAGTTCAGGAGTCTGTGGCCTAAAATTTACTCATAAAACTTCATTTTGTGTAGATTGCAATTCAAACTTTCTGAGCTGTGGTATCATCAGTTTAAAAGTCAAACATGTTTTGTGGTTCCAAGTTAATTTTATTGGATAAGAAGTGACCAAAATGTTGTACAATCCTTTGCTTTCAGTTCAATGAAAGAAAAAGAAGGAGCAGGACCAAAGCAGTCAGATCGACACTGGACACTACAGTGCATTACTTCAGGGCTGTTTTCTGTGAGGGCAGCCTACCTGTGTCAAGGCCAGTATCTTCACAGTCTCATTGGGGTGGGTTAAACCTCCCTGAAGCTCCGCTCTGTAGTTCTGGACCACCTGCAGGGGGCTGAGGGCCAACAGGATGCGCTCAAGGATGTCCACACACAGCTGCACCTGCTCCCTGTGAAGATAACTCCAATTAGTACAGTCCAGTGCAGAGAAGTCCATTTTACAGCTGCAGTCTCACATTTTGAATTACTTAAGTCTGCTGATGAAATGGGAATTAGATAGACTGGGTAGATAAGACTTTCAAAACATCTGTAAGGGGAGGTGTCAACCGGTGTGCATCTAGAAAAGACACTGCATCATGACAAGGCTTCAAAAATACAATTTCAAAATTAAAAACTGTGATATAAACTGAATAATCATCTCCAAAGAGTTTGAAGTGGCAAAGGATTGTCATCAATAAGTTGGCATTCCCTTATTACAGGCACACTATACTGTAGAGGTATTTTGCTGGATCACATATTACATTACACACGCGCAACTTATACAGTATAAGCCTAATAACAGTAGTCAGTATTCAAGTTTCTGCAATTACACCATTTGATAATTAGTAACTAAAACTATTTCTTATGATTTCTTCTTCGATTATGTGGTGATAACTTATCCCATAACAAACATATGGTCAAACATATTCCAAGGTAGCTTCATGAATTTCTTCTTCTCTGCTGAAAAAATATTATTAATATTCTGAAATGATATTTAAAAAAAGGAAAGGAAAAAGAGCAACAGTTCCTGACTGCAGTGCTTGACACCATCCAGCCTCCCTTTAAACCCATTTTCATGCACTTTGCACTAAATTCTGAGCAGAAATGCAACCGGATGTTTCTCCTGCACACAGTTTCATATAAAAGCAGAGTTCTAACCAATTAATTTATTCACCTTCTAAAAGAAACAGCGGCCTGACTCAGCAGTCTGATGTAAACAAAGCATGACTGGATGAAACTCACCTGTCACTGGAGTTCAGCAGAGAGAAAATGACATGGAGCCGCTGTCCGCTCACCGAGTCTCTCAGCGAGCTGACGGGGATCGAGAGAAGGGCTGTTTTGAGGCTCTGCAGCTCCTCGATCGGGTCTTCGACTCCGGAGATCTCCCGCAGAAGGCTCTCGATGGAGGCCGCCATGTTTGGGAAAACTTCCGGTTTCCTTCTTCTTCGTCTTCTACTCGTAGCGTTGTCGCGTTGACGACTGAAGTGAAGGCGTCACCTGGTGGACAAAGTGCGATACAACACATAATACATAAAGTCAAGAGGAAAATGTATTTATATCACCTCACACAATAATGTAATAATAATTTAAAAAAACACATATAGAAAAAAATGTATCACCCTGAATAGAATAAATATAAGAAAATAGAGAATATATGTTAGAAAAACTGTAACAAGATTTGAAATACATGTTAAACAACTGAAATGTGCAAAAATATTAACAAATTGAAATGTAAATCAGGATTTACATTTGAAAATTAAGGTTTGAATTTTTAATGTGTCTTTGAAAAGCTAAAATTATTCAGAGACACTTATGAGTTTTTGGATTTTTTCTTTTATTTCTTCCACCTTTAACAATGAGGCCGACGTGAATACTGGACATAAATAAGTTAGGAGATAAGAAATGTGGGTCAAGCTGATGTTGTCGAAAGTTAATGAATGCGTGCGCACGCGTGTGTGTGTGTGTGCACGCCCACGCACTCACATATGCACCTGCCAGCATAATTCAATTATCAAATTATCAAATTATCAAATCAAACAATTCTGATTCTCTTATTATGTGACAACCTTGCTGTTTATTGCACATTAACACATCCACATCCAGTGTTACTTTAAACATGTAAATATAGTTGCTAGTAATTTCTTCATCAAAGTGACTGAGTAAGTATTTTAAAAGTAACTACCAGTTGATAACATTTTTACATTTTTAAAAGAATAATATAACACAATAGATGTATGTCAATAGATGTCTGTCCACCCATTTTGAAAAATGCTGCCTTCAAATAATCCAGCCTTGCCATATACAGGTAGGGGCAGACAAGGCATATGTACTGTATATATTTGTACAATAATTTTGTGACAAAAATATTTGAAGCTTCATTGCGGAACAATAAAAACAAGTTTTTTCAGAACTCTGCTTTCTTTGAACGCACGAAAAATAGTACAGCAAGTATAAAATCTTGAAAAACCTGAGTGCCACAATAACTTATCATATGGTAATAAAACTTGAAAGTGCTTTGACATTATACATGAACACAACGACTCAAAAATACAAAATAAACCACCTAAATAAACCACAGGAATAACTTTTCCAGTGTTGCAAGTGCCACAGTGAGTCCAGCATGGACGCTGTTCTTCCACAGCACCACACTTTGGAAAAATAGGAAAATTAGAAAAGCAGTTTGTTTTAGTTTTAGAAACAAAAAACTGAGAAAATAAGTTTTTTGCTTTTAAATTGAAAGAAAAAATTATGCAAGGTTTGTTGTCCAACCTGTAGGTCCTACGGTGTTTCCTGAAAACATGAGTGAAGGACAGAAAGTGAATTATGTTCAAAATAAGACTGATCTTAAATACATGCTTTATGAGACATCGATACACTTCATCATTGTGTGGCTGGGGTTTGCTACACCTCATGTTTTTACATTTGCCACAGTCTTTCTTTTTGATTCACTTCTAATTTACCTTCAGTGATTGGCTCTTTTTAACATGATATTTAAATGGTTATTAAGTAGTTCAAACAGAATCTACAGTAAATTCCCATCAGGTTATCTAACGTGCACCGAGATAGACAGTTTTTTGATCCGCGTCTAAAAAAGAAGTAAGAAGATGTGAACTTGAGCATGTTTGTGCAGAGCCAACTGAGAAAGTTATTCAGTGGCAACAATGAAAGTTGAATGAAGCGTGCAGGACGAGCCGGGCTCAGGGAAGCCGGGTCTCGGGGTGTGGGTGCAGGGTTACAGGCTGCTCCAGTTTCATGAAAGAGGAAACCGTCTGTCAGCCAGTGTTGCTGTCGAGCCGACGACAGCAGGAGGTCCTAAATAGAGAAACAAGATGCAGGTAAGAAGTGGAGAGAAATACTGTTTTACTGTGTTTAATTTGCTGGTTTCATGCTGAATGTTACTCTGTGTGATTCTGCCCAGTGCTCACCGTGCAGGTTCCGTACCTACCAGTGGTGCTTCGTCCTCTTCAACGTGGTGCTCTTCCATGCCTTGTTGTTCGGAGCGGATTTTGTGGAGGAGTACCTCCTGCAGCCTACGCCTGGGGTCTACACCGATGCCGCGGTCGTCAGCGTAAGGGAGAGAGCGAGGAAATTAGATCTGAGCAACCTCAAGGAGAACGTGTCTCAGGGTTACCCCCTGACCAACCCTGAAGCCTGCAGAAACTCGGACCTCTTCCTCCTCGTCTTAGTCTTCAGCTCTCCCAGAGACGGGCCCCAAAGGGACGCCGTCAGAAAGACCTGGGCCAACCAAACGCTCATCCAGGGCTTCCCAGTACGAGTTCTGTTCTTCATGGGATCCAGTCAGACTCCCGGTACTCAGGAGATGCTCTTGAGGGAGTCGGACCGCAGCGGGGACATCGTCCAGGGCCACGCCGCAGCCGACCCGGCCCCTCACGGCTCCAAAGAGAGGACCGTCCTGGCTCTCCGATGGGTGATCACCTTCTGCCCCCTGGCACGGTTTGTCCTGCTGACCGAGGACACTGTGTTTGTCAACCTTCCCGCCATCGGGGGCTACCTGCTCGGTCTGCACAGGCACCCTGAGGACCTCTATCTGGGCAGGGTGATCCAGAGAGACTCCCCGGATCGGGACCCCAGCAGTCCCGGCTACCTGCCCCCGTCTCTTTACCCTGAAAAGTACCTGCCTGAATACTGCGACGGGACGGCCTACGTTCTGTCTCAGGATGTGGTTCGAAAGATCTACGTGGCGTCCGCGGCGGTCCGTGCACCTGTGCCGGCCGACGTTTTCGTGGGTTTTTGTGCTCAGAGGGCCGGCGTTGCTCCGACGCACAGCGCCAGATTCTCGGGAGAGAAACACATCCAGTTCAACCCGTGCTGCTACCGTTACCTATTCACATCAGCTGGAATCAGACGCCGCGACATGGAACAAGTGTGGTGGGAGCTGGAGGTGAGGGGCAAACGATGCTCGCTGCTGCAAACCTACTACGGCCTGGTGACCTGCAAGACCCTCACATACCTGGAGAAAATGTCGTTACTTCCAAACTTCGAGGGGAAAACGGAACCAAACGGCTAAATTAAACCTATGATGTTAGGATGAGGTGTATCTATCCAACCGGGAGCACTTAGCATCAATCTGAGACGAAAAATAATGTACAAAGTGGAAAAGTCTTTGTTTGAAATTTGAGAGATCTGTACTGTAATTTAATATACAGTGTTTTTGCTTCCATCTTAGTTTGTAGAAGAGAAGAAATATAGATTTGTTTTTGTGATTTTCACATTGTCTGATGGCACAACTTCACTGTGAAATTATTTTGTCCTGTATAAATATGATTTAATTAAAAAAAAAGAATGATGATAAAAAAGTAATACTACACAAAAACATGTCTAACCAGCTGTAAACCATGTAATATTGATAACTGAGCAAATAAACTGTTTGCATTTTGATTTTTGAGAAATGCTTGAAGGACGGATGCACTCAATAATAGAGGATGCTTTTTTTTCCATCCGAGCACACTTGAGACCCGCAAGGTTTCAAGTGTGTACTTCAGTAAACAAGCTGAAATTACAAAATGTTAATTATTTCCAGGGTTGGGGAGAAACGGATTACATGTAACGGTACATAATTAGGATACAAACAATGTAACTGTAATCCGTTACAGTACATAAATAACCTGTAATGTCGTTACAGGTGTATCTGATAAAAACACGGACTACTGAGAGCGGGACTACTTTTGAAAATCAGACGGAATATTCCAGAAATACAACACACAACAGACATATGCACCGTGTACAGACATTGTGACACTTTACGGCACTTTACAGCACTTTACGGCACAACCCGCGACACCAACGTAGATGTATAAACAATAGATGCAGTAGATATATAAACAGTAGACAACCTGCTGCTGGAGTCATGGCCGCTCCCAGGGAGAGAAACTCATTCTTTTGCTTGAAACTTAGACATTATTTCGTATTTTAGTCAGAGAAGGCCCATAACAATGTAAACTAACTAAACCACCTCCCGGCTGTGAAAATGCTCTCAGTATCCAGGGACTGAATGTCAAACCGGAAGCAACATCTACAGGTATGATACCTGAACTCACAGTGAAGCTAAAGTGTTATTAGCCTGCTAACCTGTCAGTAATTTAACCTGCTGCTGAGAACCACAGCCTCACCAGGCTGAACTCTGATGGAGGAAATAATATCTTCAGCCTGTATGGAGGATTTTTTTTTTGGAGACTGCATGTTACCTTCTGTCACTGAATGAATGAACTTTGAACTCTTGAAAAAATATTGTGCATGGCATACCTGAACACAAAATACTGCTCCTCACTACAGTTAAAGACTTCGTACATAATGTAAATGTCAATAGGGCTCCTTGTGCTGCTGCTGTATTGTAAAACGACTGGAGGAACACAGTCTGCTGATCCTCAGAAAGAAAGAAAGTCATATTTTCAGTAGGTTTAGAGGAGGTCGTGTTGTTGGTATTATTTGGGGCTGATCACAGAGTTCAGCTTGTATACTAAGAGTATTTTGTGTTTGCTGTGTGTCAATACATACAATGACAGGATGACACATTATAGTTGTCTTTGTCCTTATTTTTATGTTTGCTGGTGAAGTAATCTAAAAGTAACTAAAAGTAAACATTATTTTGTTTATTGAATTAGAGTAAGTTAATGATTACATTTTTTGACGAGTAACTTGTGTTTGAACCAGATTACATGTTTTAAATAACTCTCCCTCCCAACCCTGATTATTTCACGGATCACCTTAATGAAAAATGCATGAACACTGTCTTTCCCCTGGATACATGAAAAGTCCTCCAACATGGATCCTTCTCACCGTGAGGCAGGAGTGACACACCAACATAAGTGATGAATGAAAATTCAGTTCATTTTTGGGAAGCCCGTCAAAATACGCTGTGATGCTTGATCCAATTCAGTTTATTTCCATAGCCTCAAACAGAAGAAAGTCGCAGAACCAGACTCCGAGGTGGAGGCTTTCTGCTGTTCTGGGTGGGAAAAGAGGATAGAAAAGCAGAAAATGATTGGACAGAGAACATCAATCCACTTTGGGGCTGGAGGCAGACCACCTTTATCTGAAGCAGGAATAAAGTCGTATTAAAAGGCTCATGGTTGCAGGAAGCTGCTGAGCTCAGTTTAACTTCCGTCACTTTCTTTCCAAACGATGCTGATGACCTTCTCTATATTTGCTTCTGACTGAAAATCTACCTCGGAGCACCTCTCTGTCTTTTTTCACTCCAACATATTTTTATTTTATTTTTTTCGGCTTCTCCCGAGCAGATTAAGCCGCCGCATTCAGCAGTGATTCAGTTTCACTAAAGCAGAGGTGCATTAGTAACCATGGTGATTCAGTCTGCGGAGTTAACCAGCTCCTCGGACCAGGCTAATGGGCTTTTCTAATCTCAGTCAGCACACACTCGCATCTGAAAACGGTGTCTCTCATCGCCTTTTTTATAAGCAACCAAGGGGAGTATGAGCCTGGATCCAAGCACAGAGAGCGATCAACAGGCGGTGCATGCACAGGGAGAACATGCAAACTTCTGCACAGGTGTAATCCAGGGATGTGAGGTGAGAGAATGTGCAGAATAAACCTGTTATTCTAATAATTCAAACACGTCTGGTTTAAAACTGCTTTTAAAATGTATGAAATTCACATTACAACGAGGAAAAGAAATAAAACCGATGTAAACAACTTTCACAAATGTAAATAACCTTATTCTTCTACGTCATTATTTTAATTATTTCAACTTCTCTTGCATTTTGCTTGTGTGCTTTTAAATGACCTCATTTTATCTATTTTTGAGGAGATAATGTGACAACTTACACAAAATCAGAGATAATTCATCTGGAATTTTAAGAAAGCCTCATAAGAGGAAAGGCAATTTTATTTTTTGTGGCACTTTTCAGCAACGCAGAGTGCATCACAGCAACAAACGCAAACAGCAACAGAAGAAGAAGAAGACTAGGAAATACAGAAACATATTGTCACAAAAAGCTTTACAAATTGCATATTTAATATTCAAATGATGTGCCTATATTCAGGCGCTGTAATGGATCAGTGTTTGGATGTTGGTATTTTACATTCTGGCTGACTCACCTCACTGTGCTCTCCTGGAACAGCTCAGTGCATGGAAGCCAGCTGGTGGTTAGTAATACCTGCACTTTTTTATTTTCCCCCTGCTTCGACGATTTGAAATGTGTGGGTAAAACAGTCGGAAAGATGCTGTCTTGCCCTCGGTGCACATGCAAAATAACAAGTGGGTGAGTCAGGGAGCTGCAAACGAAGCGCGGTGTGTGTGCGTGTGTGTGTGTGCCCACACAGTCCTGCTAGAAGGTCTAATCAGGAACTGCATAATTGAAAACACCTGTGTGGGTGGACGCTCGGCGGTGAGAGGATGAAAAACCGGCCCAGAATGAATTCTGATATTGAGGTTAAATTAACAATGAGCAGGTAGAAAATCCCGCTTCAGAGGGAAGCAGAAGAACACGGGCTAAATCTGACCGGGCTCGGTGGAACGATCCGAGCAGGAGGCCGCGCTTTCTCCATCAGCGAGGTGAGCAGATTGTGGGACTTTGTGAGACTTTGTATGTGTCATTTAACGGTTTCATTGACTTTTAAAGATGTCTTGACTATAATGCAAAGGCCAGCAGCAGGTGGAGAACAACCAGTGAAGTGGGCTTTGTATTAAACAAGGTGACTTAACTCAGGGATTTGCAGCAGACCAACAACTCAAATCCTTTTTCCTTCATGGTAAATTTAGATTTAACAAGACTGAACTGACTGAGAGTCTTCAGACATGATTTCATTGCAGTTTGATTTATCAAGCTCGATGTTGCTGTTTAGATCAAATCCCATTGAAGTGACCTCAAAGTATTTAATGTCTTTCAGGGAAAGAATGAGTTGACCTGATGAATCTAGGAGGACATCTAGTGGCCGATGTGAGTCACAGCACCACACTTTAAGAGCAAAAGACTCTTTCTGTTGGTTTTGAAAAGATTTACAGTCTCGGTGGACTATGGAATAAATTTTTGTTGAATAATGATATTTCCTGCACGTACAGGATGATGTTGATCTGCACTATGCAGTAGACTTTGCACTCTGAACTTACAGAAAGACAGATTTTTGCTGCTTTAGCAGTTTACATGACTTTATTCACCGATGACGATGGATTCTTGTCAGTTTTCAGGATGAAATCAAGTGTTTCAGTGTAACTTGAAGCCGACGCTCGCTCACACAGAAGTAAGTTCCTCTTGCTGCCGTCATAAGTCTTCCGTGTCCTTGAGACGTTCTTCAGACTGCAGCTTCTGCCTCTTCCGTTCCACTGAGACGAGGTTTGGCCTCTGCGCCGGCACCGCAAGCCACAATGCCAGTGGTTCACACACTGCAACACCCCGATCCACCCTCTGTGTGTGTGTGTGTGTGTGTGTGAAGCCTTTCCCCCTCCTCTCTGACCGTCTCAAACTATCCAAAGAACAACGTTATGGCTCGTCTATAATAACTCTGGCCGATGACCAGCAGATGGAATGGCTCACCACCATCCAGAAGCCAAGCCGCTCTCCGGGACTAATCTCAATTAATTAGTGTCAACACGACACACACACACGCGCGATCCAATCGCCACACGAACGCTGGCTTCTTAAATTATAGTCGCTACGTCCCGCTTGCTTCTTGATTTATCATGCAAGCCATCGTGGCTGGACGCGTATTGTCCGTCTTTGTTTCAGTTGGATGAGACTTCGTCCTGCCAAACCATAGATATGCAGATTGCCCCATCGCCAGAATAGAAACCCTTGCTGGCTAAGGTTCCTCTGATTCTTCACAAAATAAATTCTACAGCTGCTGTTGGATGGAGGTTTGAGTCACGCTATCTAAGAAGTGAAAGAGGAGAATTTAGCCCAGAAACGTTATCGTCGCTGTTGTTTTTGTAACTGTAAATCTAAAATGAGTTTGTGTTGGCGGAAAAAGTGTCTAACAACTTTGATACGGATTTAAATCTCAAAATTATGACTCTAGTCTCAGGAACGCATTACAGTATATGGCACTAAATCAAATTTAAGTCATCTAAATGTAATGTCTCTGTCATGGTTCATGTTTTGAATAATGTAGTCGGCGTGTCTGTCTGTGAATTCATAAAAACCCTTAAACTAAACCTGGGATCTGAACGAGCTCATCTCAGTGGTGATACTTGGTTTGTTTAATAGAAGGAAGTTCTGGAACTCCAACTTTGTAGACATGATTAAGCAAAAGTAAATGCAGCTGGAGCTCCGGTTTGCTGTTTGTGACGCTTCCCTTTTTTAGATTTCCCTCTTCCACCTCCGCCCGCTGCTGGGAAGCCAGCAGCACCTTCGCTTTTACATCCAAATGTTTGTTCGCACGTTGTTTATGATCTTTCTCAGCCAGCACATCATGTGGGCTTGCTTGTGTATTTTAGGAAAAGCATCATTCGCTGGCCAAGCTGCGGGTTTCTCTACATAATGTTTGTTGTGTGAAACGAAGAAGAAATTGAACTTTTTTTTTTCTCCTTTCACGTTTTGAAATTTGCATAGTGACACTTGACGACGAGGCCGAGACCAGCGTCACACTCGAAAAGGTTGATTAGTGTGATTTTGTGGTGACGTGGAGAAAAGTATTTGTGCGTCTAAACATTCTTTATAGGAAGAAAGCCGGTAACGTCCTGGAGCTGCTCTGTTGAGGTTTGGTTTGGATTTTCCGAGAGAAAGTGGAAACGGGGTCAACAGAGCAGGAAAGCTCCAGACCCTCCCACCCCCACCCCATCCTCTTCAAACCACTTGTAGCACACACACACACACACACACTCACACGGACGCAGCCTGCAGAGATTGTTAATGTGAGGTTGAGGCCTCGGGGAGCTGTGTGTGGGTGGCGCGCTCTCATGAATGCTTCTCCTCAGAGAGCTGCATCTTCTCCGGCGGACCAGAGAAGGTGGTTTTATTCGGAGTGTTTACTCTCGGGGACGAAGCCTTTCGGACGCCGCGGCCTCCGCCGCTGATTCGGGGGGGGGGGGGGGGGGGGTCGGCCGGTGCCAGCTAATGTCACAACCGGTGAAAGAAACGCCTGTTGGTCTCACATGCGAGCGTTTGTCATTCATGGGAACATACAGCGTGTGTGTTTTCACATGCAGACGCGGGTTCCTGGGAGTTTTATGTTCGGGGCCGAGCCTCGGTATTCATGTGGCCCCGCAGCCCACGTTCACTTACGCAGGAGCCGTAACCTCAAGGATAAACCCTCTTTTGACGACATCTGCGGTTTTTGCTCCTTTCCCTTTTTGAAAACTCCGTCTTTCCTTCTGAGGTTTCGGCAGCTTTCCCAAGCCGGGAGTCCGTGCCGCCGACGCCGTGCGCAGCTGCTTCGGGCTTCTCGTGTTTTAATTATGCATTCTATAGCTTTTGCTTACTTATTTTTTTCTTTTCTTTCTTTCTTTTTTTGTAAAAACTGTTCCATCTGGACAGAATTAGATGCATTCAACATGTGGTGTGTTTCCCAGCTCATGTTCGGCCCTTGAGCTGCTGCGCAGAGCCGAAGACATCTCGTAGTGGTAAACATCTCTAACGGGAATGTTCGTCCTGTAACGCCGACATCTTCCTACAGGCTGTGATTGTGCAGGAGACATGAAGTCTGTTAGTCCGACGCGTCTGTTGTGTGACATGCTGAACCGAAAAGAACTTACCTGAACATGATGTCCCATCATCTGGTCCCCATCTTGAACTCTCTTCTGCACGGGCGATCAACTTGGACGCTGCCCACATCCTCATAACACGATTTTAAATTTAATTCACATATAAAATAAGCACAATATAAGAATAGCTCGAATATAAACCACAGCAGGACCCGTTTATACTCCATATTAACAAATCTCTTCATGGCTTCTGGCTGTAAAGCCAGAGCACAAACCTCCGCACCTTTCTGCGGCCTATTTCTAAAATATACACGAGTCCATGCAGTAAAGTAGTGAAACTCTAACAGCAAGTAGAGAACTTTTAGTTGAAAATACTGGACTTAAATGAGCCTTCATTAACTGAAACTGACCAATAAACAACAATATGTGTTAGTTTTTGATTTGACTTAATTTCAGCTGAATTTATTGCTCAGTTGTTGCGTTGTACCTAAAAATACAGCTTTGTGCTCAATATTTAATTGGTACTCATGCACAGCTTAACTGACAATTTGTTCTCAAGTACTTTTTTCCTCACCAAATCTACTGCTGTTCATGAACCTGTACGTCTCTGGTGTTCCATGCTCTTCTTCTGGGACATCAGCAGGTGTTTGGCTCTTTTTTAAGGTTCACTTTCATCCCAGAGGTTTGGAGGTTCGTGTTCTGTCAATACAAACAAGAATAAATCTTCTGATGATCGCTACATGGAGCTGCGAGCTGCAGCGGGCCGGGACTGTCGGCGCGTTGAGGCACCGACTGATTGATCAAAGGGCCGCTCAGTCACCGCCGTCAGATGGGTGCAGGGCGGAGACCCAGCCCGTAATGGAGCATATCAGATCACGTTTTATTACAGGCCCGGGCTCCGGCCCGGCCGTGCAGCCGCTCGCCCTCTACTTTGTCCCGAATGCTCACTTCCAGATGATGAAGACATCTGCAAACGCTCTGCTCGGCCGATACGTTTCAGCTATTCTGACCGCGGTTCATCGCTTCTCTTATTTCTGTCCCAAGAGATTCCAAAAAGTTTGTTTCACCCAGGATGGAGATCATCCTGAAATAACCCCGCTCTCTTTATGATATTTTAGCAGGAACTTGTTAATTTAAAAACTACATGATTCCAGACTGGCAGCAGGTACTTCTCCTGCGGTCATGAGTGAAATGTATATTTACAGCTGAGGTTTAAACACTTGCTGTTCAGTAAAAACACAACCGTTAGCAGAAGTTTAAACCCATAAAAATACATCGGAGTCAAACGGGGAGATGAGATGATTTGCAGTAAACTCTAAACATAACAGGCACAATAAAACACTTCATAAATGTAATTTTTTTTTTTAAAACGCTCCACAACATGGTCTCTCAAGCAGGAGAAAGAGGGGGGGAAAAAAGAAAAGAGCACGCTGGAAAAAAGACAAGTGTTACACAGACTCTGTAATCCACTTAGGAAATCCCAGACAGCTGAATCAGAACCAAAACTCTGAGGAACATTTTACGTTCTGGTTTCTCTCGTTATGTAACGGAGCTCTTTTAAAGACGGCAGACGCTTCGGGTGCAAATGAGCCGATTTAACTTTCGACAGTTTAACTACACGCTTGTAAACACTGCTAACGGCTCCTATGCAGTGGTTTTCAACCTGTGGTCCCGCAGCCTCTGAACAGGACAGCAGAGCTCAGACTGGGGTCTGAGGCGCCACCTGTCAGCGACGGCTTTGGGACGGCGGAGGAGGTGTTTGGCTTCTCTGTAATGTTTTGTTGAGGAATCTAAGATGAGAAAATAGGCGTCGACAACTTTTTTTTTTTAATTCAACTTTTGATCACGGAGTGAAGCAGTTATTAAAGTGAAACAACAGTTTTAATGTTTATTCAGATGCGGTTGTCTGAATGAATGAACATGAATCTTACTTTCCACCAACGGCCATCACATTAATACATCACAAATATTTAACAGAGAGACACTAACAGAGAAAACCCAACTGTCCCACTTGTGAACGCATCGGCGATGGTGGAAAGGAAAAAGTTCTTTTTACTGGAAGCAACCTGTGCAGAACCAGATGGTTCTTCTCACACCGAGCGACAAAGTTTCCACTGTGCGCTCAGTGCCAGTCTAGTTTTATAATCCTGAAGGGAAGGATGTGGAGGTAATTCCCTCTCATCTCGTCCGTGTCGTCCATCCCTTCTGCTCTTCTTCCTCAGGTGGTTTGAAGTTCTTCTCTCGCAGGGATTAAAGCTGCTTCGCCGGCAGGTCTGATGAAACACATTAAAGAATTGGATCTTAAAATCCACGTGAAAAAAAAAAAGAAACCTGAGCTGCTGACTCTAGGACCACATGGAAAATATCGAATTATGGTTAATCCAAACTCCTTGAGGAATTTTACATTAATATTAGGAAAAGGTTCTTAAGATTCATAATCAACAAAAAGAATAATTGCAGAGGTAGGAGTGTAACGGTATTTGTATTCGTCCCGTACCGTCACGGTACGGGGGTCACGGTTCGGCACACACAATGACACGACGAATACACCAGTGAGTAAAAAAAAAAAAATTCCAACCTTAGATGGCGGTAATGAGCCTAAAAGCTGCCGGCAACCACCATTATCACAGAAGAAGAAGAAGTAGAACAAGCAGGTCCAAACATGAACAAACAAAGAAGAAAGTCCAAGCGGAATGAGCGCTGCAGCGTGTGGCGGAGCGGATTAAACGGGAGAGTATTTGTTCCTCGTGCGTTCCCTCATACGGAGTGACGTGCCAGTAAACAGGAAGCAGCACAGTCAAAAAACCAGCAGAGAACGCCACGGTGGTGGAAAAACACTTTTTTAATACAAAACCCCGACATAAAAAACATTAGAGAGGCAAGATGGAACCAAATCGCGCAGCAGCTAGTTGTATAAAGAGCTCCATAGCAGAATACGAGCGATCGCCGGCTGGTGTTATGGATTAACTGGTTCCCGTGTTAACGAATGACAGCGGAGGTCTGTGTAAACACATGCTGATTACAGCAGTTGTTAAAGTAAGACTCACAAAAGACTTTAAACGTATACACTCACTGTAACTGTCGATAACCGACGTTCGTCAGAACGACTAGATATTTCAGTCATTATTGGTCACAAGTTAACATGGGTACCAGTTAATTCGAAACATCGGCATGCGGCGCAGAGCTCACACCGAGACGTGCTGCTCCGCACGGCGGTGCTGCGGTCAGGGGAGCAGCCGCTCCTTCAGCAGCATATCATGGAGATTTTGGGACATTATTTGAGCAGATATCAGCAGATAAAAACTCTCTGCTTGGCGCTGAGGACTGCTGCTGCAGAGAGGAAGACCTGCAAGTTCCTCGTGAGACTTTGTGCGCATGTCACAGGGTCCTTGTAAACGAGGATTCATCGTGGATGTTTTGTATGCTGTACATGAATACACTCGCGTTTAATACTATTGTTTACAATCGGATTGAAAAAACACCATGTAAACTGGGCCAATAATGTGTCGCATGGGAAAGCTTGGGAAAAATGTTCTGGTGCATTTGTGAGCTTTTTTTACTTTTTCCCCACTGTACCGAAAAACTTACCGAACCGTGACCCTTACACCGAGGTACGTACCGTACCGTGGCTTTTGTGTACCGTTACACCTCTGCAGCAGAGGTGTCAGAGACTTTTACTTAAACATAAATGGGTAACTCCTTTATATACAGTATGAATTGACTTTTCATAAGTGCATGTTTTGCTCACTATTTTATAATTTCTGTACAATTTGAATGAGAAAAAAGCAGTCAGTGGAAAATCCAGGTCAAGTTTACTTAAAATACATCCAAATTTCCTAATATGTATTTTAGTTCATTGTCTCTAAATATAACACTTTCCTTTGCACAGTTTTTTTTAATGAGAGGCTCTGTAGCGTGTCACCTCTCAGTCCCTGACGCTTAACCATCCTCAAATGTTTAAATGCCAACGCTGTGGCGAGAGCCGGTCTTCTGTTTGTAATCACGCTGGACAGGAAAGACTGGAGCACAGTTAGAGAGAGCCGGTACGTGTGGAAGTGTTTTACGGGGAGCTTTGACTGGTAATAATAGTAATTATATAAGCCGGGCTTCCCAATAAAACCAACGTGTCTCATTAGCGTTTCCCGCTCCGAGGCTCGCGGCGTCCGGCGGGTTATCAGCCCTGCTGAATGGGAGACGGCCTGGAGCTGGAGTGTGTCTGCCTGTAATCACATCATGTACGATCCGTGTATCGACCCGTGCTTGTGGTCGCGGTTTTAGTTCGGCGCCCGCAGATTCCTACTATTTCAGCGTCCCCACTTGCAGTCAGCTGCATCCGGTCACTTTATCGGCGGTTGTTTTTAGGTCCGGGCAGCTGCCGGCGCCCCGGACGGATTTAAATCCCCGATAGTGTGACAGTGTGACCGCACCGTCGGCCCGCCAGGCGACACCAGCCTGTCATTTACACGTCAAATCAGGCTGACGAAGCAGAAAAGACAGAGAACACTTGGTGAAATACGCTTGTTTCTCTTCACCTCGTGCGTCGATAGATGATGCTATTCTGGATTTCCTAAGCTTCAGTTTCAGCCGCAGATCATGAGTTTGACTGCTTCACGCTGGACATAAACAGCACTACTTACAGCCTGAGGAGGGAACCCCAGCTCTCTGGAGAAAGCTCAAATTAAAATATAATTCACTTGCTTTCACGTTCATTCATTTGTTGCTCCAGTTCTTCTTCCAGCTCTTTGAGGTCTTTCTTGTCAGCTTCCTTTAGAGAGATGTTCTGTTATTTTACTTCTTTCTTCCATCTTGTGCAGTTTTTATTCTAAGAAATGTTTTGTGCTTTCTACAATTTGAAATCCCAAAATGGAAAAACACAGCTGTGCAGGAAGGTCACGAAAACAACAATTTAATCTTCCATCCATCCATCCATCCATTTTCTACCGCTTATCCGGGGCCGGGTCGCGGGGGCAGCAGTCTCAGCAGGGATGCCCAGACTTCCCTGTCCCCAGACACTTCCTCCAGCTCCTCTGGGAGGATCCCAAGGCGTTCCCAGGCCAGCCGAGAGACATAGTCTCTCCAGCGTGTCCTGGGTCTTCCCCGGGGTCTCCTCCCAGTGGGACATGCCCGGAACACCTCCCTAGGGAGGCGTCCTGGAGGCATCCTAAACAGATGTCCGAGCCACCTCAGCTGGTTCCTCTCGATGTGGAGGAGTAGCGGCTCTACTCCGAGCTCCTCCCTGGTGACTGAGCTCCTCACCCTATCTCTAAGGGAGCGCCCAGCCACCCTACGGAGGAAGCTCATTTCGGCCGCTTGTATCCGGGATCTTGTCCTTTCGGTCATGACCCAAAGCTCATGACCATAGGTGAGGGTGGGAACGTAGATTGACCGGTAAATCGAGAGCTTCGCCTTTCGGCTCAGCTCCTTCTTCACCATGACGGACCGATACAATGACTGCATCACTGCAGCCGCTGCACCAATCCGTCTGTCAATCTCACGCTCCATCCGTCCCCCACTCGTGAACAAGACCCCAAGATACTTGAACTCCTCCACTTGGGCTAGGGTCTCTCCACCAACCTGGAGGGGGCAAGCCACCTTCCTCCGGTCGAGGACCATGGCCTCGGATTTGGAGGTGCTGATCCTCATCCCTGCCGCTTCACACTCGGCTGCGAACCGCCCCAGTGCATGCTGTAGGTCCGGGTTCGATGAAGCCAACAGGACAACATCATCTGCAAAAAGCAGAGATGAAATCCTGTGGTTCCCGAACCGGACCCCCTCCGGCCCCTGGCTGCACCTAGAAATTCTGTCCATGAAGATTATGAACAGAACCGGTGACAAAGGGCAGCCCTGCCGGAGTCCAACATGCACCGGGAACAGGTCCGACTTACTGCCGGCAATGCGGACCAGACTCCTACTCCGGTCATACAAAGACCGGACGGCCCTTAACAAGGGGCCCCGGACTCCGTATTCCCGGAGCACCCCCCACAAGACACCACGAGGGACACGGTCGAATGCCTTCTCCAAATCCACAAAACACATGTGGACTGGTTGGGCAAACTCCCACGAACCCTCGAGCACCCTATGGAGGGTATAGAGCTGGTCCACTGTTCCACGACCAGGACGAAAACCGCATTGTTCCTCCTGGATCTGAGGTTCGACTATCGGTCGGATCCTCCTCTCCAGTACCCTGGAATAGACTTTCCCAGGGAGGCTGAGGAGTGTAATCCCCCTATAGTTGGAGCACACCCTCCGGTCCCCCTTTTTAAACAGGGGGACCACCACCCCGGTCTGCCAATCCAGAGGCACCGTCCCCGACCGCCACGCGATGTTGCAGAGACGTGTCAACCAAGACAGTCCCTGCACATCCAGAGACTTAAGGTACTCAGGCCGAATCTCGTCCACCCCCGGTGCCTTGCCACCGAGGAGCTTGCCAACCACCTCAGTGACTTCAGCTTGGGTGATGGACGAGTCCACCTCTGAGACCTCAGCCTCTGCTTCCTCCACGGAAGACGTGGCGATGGGATTGAGGAGGTCCTCGAAGTATTCCTTCCACCGTCCAACAATATCCCCAGTTGAGGTCAGCAGCTCCCCACCTCCACTGTAAACAGTGTTGGCGGAGACCTGCTTTCCCCTCCTGAGGCGCCGGACGGTTTGCCAGAATTTCTTCGAGGCCGACCGATAGTCCTCCTCCATGGCCTCCCCGAACTCCTCCCAGACCCGAGTTTTTGCCTCCACAACTGCTCGGGCTGCAGTTCGCTTGGCCTGCCGGTACCCGTCAGCTGCTTCGGGAGTCCCATGAGCCAGCAAGGCTCGATAGGACTCCTTCTTCAGCTTGACAGCAGCCCTTACTTCTGGTGTCCACCACCGGGTTCGGGGGTTGCCGCCACGACAGGCACCGGAGACCTTACGACCACAGCTCCGAGCAGCTGCTTCGACAATGGAGGTGGAGAACATGGTCCACTCGGACTCAATGTCCCCAGCCTCCCTCGGGACATGAGAGAAGCTCTCCCGGAGGTGGGAGTTGAAAGCCATGCTGACAGAGGGTTCCGCCAGACGTTCCCAGCAGACCCTCACAACACGTTTGGGTCTGCCAAGTCTGTCTGGTTTCCTCCTTCGCCAGCGAATCCAACTCACCACCAGGTGGTGATCGGTCGACAGCTCTGCCCCTCTCTTCACCCGAGTGTCCAAAACACGCGGCCGGAGGTCAGATGACACGACAACAAAGTCGATCATCGACCTCCGACCTAGGGTGTCCTGGTGCCAAGTGCACTTATGGACACCCCTGTGCTCGAACATGGTGTTCGTTATGGACAAACTGTGACTAGCACAGAAGTCCAATAACAGAACACCACTCGGGTTCAGATCGGGGAGGCCGTGCGATCCAATCACCCCCTTCCAGGTCTCACTGTCGCTGCCCACGTGGGCGTTGAAGTCCCCCAGTAGAACAATGGAGTCCCCAGTCGGAGCACTGTCCAGCACCCCTGCCAGGGACTCCAAGAAGGCCGGGTACTCTGCACTGCTGTTCGGCCCGTAAGCCGAGACAACAGTGAGGCACCTATCCCCGACCCGAAGGCGCAGGGATGCAACCCTCAATTTAATCTTCAGTGTCTGAAAGATGCATGTCTTCAGGGAATAAAGAAATGAAACTCACTCAAGCTCAGAAGAGAAGTCCTTTTTTTTTTTTTTTTTTTTTTTTTTTTTTACTTTTTTGATTTGCTGCACGCTGGTGACCTTTATCACCTGAAATACTCATGACTGCCACACCAGCAAAAATTATTTTTAATCAAAACAGGCCATTGAATGTTAACAGTGGTTAAAGAATAAGTATTTTAACTATGGTCACTTAATAGTTTTGTTTTCTTTTTACTTGTCAGCAGCAATTTATTCTTCATGTTACGCCAGTTCACTTGTACTTGAGGTCAATTCAGGCTTCATAAATGACCGAAAATATTCGGTGTGTGTGAGAGAGAGTGTGTCTTTAGCTACTTTTTAGCTCCAGCCGTCACCTGGAAGGAAGCATATCTCATGCTAAAGTCAGCAAAGCAATCTTCTCTATTTCTGCTGGCCCCACATCAGTGGTCTCATTGTCCTGCCTCAGAATGTGATCTTAATCTGACCTGAATAGGTTTTTGTTTCAGAGAGGTCTTTCAGCCAGTCGTACGTGAGACACTCTGCAGTAAGCTGCTTTTCCACCGCCAGGCCTGCAGACCGACATCTGAAAACACCAAGGAAAAACGTGTCCGCGTTCAGATGGACGCTTCAAATTATCTCACGTTAGGAAAGAAGAGCAGTTTTTCTCTAATGGTAGCTTCTGCATGCTCTTTTCCTGGAGCACTTGTTTTTAGGGATACTGCTTTTTTTTGTCTATTCTCGCATCACTCACATGTCTGTATCGTCTCACCCACTCATGTACAGACACAAAGGAACCGGTCAGCTGTGTCACACTGCTGTCCAGACCAGTGTGTGTTCCTTGTGGCTCCAGAGGTAAATTCTGTCCTTGCCTCGTCCTCCTCTCTCTGTTTGTCAGCTATTATTTAAAGAAAGCAGAGTGTGCATTTACATTGTCTCATCTGCCCGTCACCTCCGGCAGCCCGCCTGCCGCTGGGAGAAGAGCTGATCACGCCACAGTTCGCACATCCTAAAGTTTCCTTGTGTTCAAATCATCAATCTGACGATGGGATTAGGATTGTAAAGCCCAGGGAATTTATAGGGGAACTTTAGACCCCTCATGAACTTTGCTGCAGGAATAAATATCAGGAAATCAGAGTCTCTGGTGGCTGAATTTTGATCTTCCTGTTGCAAATCCCCTAATTTGATAAAATTCTGATGCGAAACTGAAAAAGCAGACTTCTAATGCACACCAAATGTTTTGTCTATTTCTGATCCCAAAAAACTAATTATCTTTCTTTGTTTGAGGGAATGTTTCAGCCAACGGCTGGATAGGCAAAGGCATTCGACAAAGGCAGCATGCATCAGACGTGAGAGGCTGAATGTCATATTTAGCAGGTTAACACAGCAAAGACCACAATCTGTAGGGATTTTATTTAAATTCCAGAAATTCAAACTTCAATTTTTTTACTTAAAATTGAGTTCAATTTACTCAAAGTGTATTTATTCCTGATGCGTTTTGAAAAATTTCAGATGGAATTATTCATCATAAAGCAATCTAGTAGCGGTTCTGCTCTGGTTCTGTGTTTGTAAGCGATGCCGTGTCGTCTCCACCCGCTTTGCACTTTCTTTTGATGATAGTGTATGTTTGCAGTTTACGTTACAGTGTATGTGTGTGTGTGTGTGTGTGTGTGTGTGTGTATGGACGCGCCCACACACACATTCCTTCTGACCCTGCAGTGGCTTGAATGCAGGCTTTTAATGGCAGGAAGCGTGCCACCCATTTTAAGTATGAAGTTTGCAAGTTTATGAACATGCAGTGTGCTGTATGTACTTGCTGGAATTCATTTCATGCATCAGTTATGTGAAAAACTTGCTTATCGTGCAGTTTCAGGGTCAAATGAACTCCCTGCCTTCTGCAAATGATTGCTTTTTGGCCATCTAAAACAGTTCCCACATTAAGCCCTCTAAATGTTTCTGCGACTGTAGAAAACAAAGGGAGCGAATCGGGGCACGAGTGGGACTTGTTGTGGCCGTTGTGTGAAATGTAACCCAGACATTAACAGGACGCCCTCAAAGTCGCTCCGTAATCTGAAAATGACGGGGAGCCGGGGCGGGTGTGAAAAGTGGAGGCCATCGGAGAGGTAATTTAGTGCCAGAGCAAGACTTCTGAGAGACGCACGGAGACTCCGGATTAATCTAATGTCACACGTGCGCGTCTGATTGACGCCTTGCAGGCCCAAATTGCCATCAACAGCGCGATGCTCAGCCGTGACATTTCAAAACACACACAGTGGCGGAGCAGAGCGCCGTCCACCGACACGAGCGTCTCCTCTGCAGGTGTGCAAGATGCACCACGACTGAACACTCTGGTTTTTGGTTCACATTTATATTGGATTCTGATTATTGATATTTGATTGATTCTCATGTTAAAGGATCAATGTCTATACTTGTCACATCACTCACTGCTCTAACAGGGTTATCTGAATTGGATTGTAAGTCCTCATATTTAGTATTTAAGTACACACACCTGTTCAAAAGAATTGGAATAAATGAATGGAAGTATTGATTCAACCTTTTAATTAACTTTAAATTGAATTACATCTTTAAATTTAGTAAAAATTCTGAAATGAACTCAAATGCCATTTCGCTGTATTGGGACACTACACACACACACACACACGCGAACACACACACCCCAGACCCAGACAGGCAGACATTATAACCACTGTTATTCATGCTGGGATAGACCAGCCTAATCATTGACACAGATAATAAATCACATTATATTGTAATTTTGTGTCTGAAACTAAACTATTTAACAAACAAACAGCAGGTAATTGCCTGTCTGGACTAAAACACCATCAATTCCATTCAAAGCTCTTAGTTATTCCGAAGGACCTTTAATTCTGAAACAGAAGCAGGAAGTCTTGGCTTTCAGCCATTATAGACGGACCAACATGACCAACATGAAGTTCTGCTACAATCAGCTGCTTTGTTCCTTTTCTTCTAACTCTGGATCTTCCTCAGTGAGGTTACAGGAAGAATGAAGTTGGTCTGATGTGTGTAACGAAGAGAAAGTACAGATATCGCTCAGACAAACCTCTGATTGTGTTGTAACGTCTCAGTAGGATTATTTCTCCGTCGTTTCAGCCCAGTGTCAATGTCCTTCCATCAGAGAGCAGCGCTGAGGTCCGCTGGTCCCTGAAAGTACAGAAACACTTGAACAGTTGTTTTCAAAAGTTTAGAGAAAGTCGCATAAAGTTAAACTTGCGGCGCATTTTAGGTTCAAGCTGAATTTCACCGGAAAGCTCAATAGGTCAAGCTTTTTTGTGAGGAGAGTGTCTCTGTTCACATTTCCCACACATGAATGGTCGATCACACCTTCAGTGAAATGAGACCAGTGGGGTTTGAAGATTAACTCAAATTGAGGCATTATTCAGTGCAGCGGTATGATTTTAAAAGCAGATTGCATGGTGTGAATTATACTTAAGTGAAATGAAAAACTTGAAAATGATACTTATGTAAAGAAAAAAAAAAAAAGAAGGAAGAATTACCCAAAATACTGTTTGATTACAGTCATGTAAGTATTTCGTAAATTGATGCTTCCATCGCTGCCTCTGAGGGAACAGTAACTCCGTTAAAGTGCGAGTTAACCAACGTGCCTCCTCACACATTTAAAGAAGAAGAAGAAGAAGAAGGAAAAAAAAAAGCACTTAAACTCTCCGTTCGCTGCCAGGAGTTCATTAAACACTTGTTGCATAACTTAAAAATACCAGGAGTCTCAAGTGAAAACATTTTTTTTCATGCAGACTAAAACTGGAAGCAGGAGAAGAAAAAAACCCCTCTACCTGAGAGCACTTCAGGGCGAAGCGGCGAAAAGCGACATAACCGGAGGTGTGAATTAAATGGAAGCTGCAAACACCGTTTATATAGACTGATTATTTCTTATGTATTTATACTTGATGTAATTTTACACTTCTTGGGTTCAGCTTGATCCTTAAATGCTTGGTCTCCTTACCGGCCCCTCAGGGATAAATAATAATGATCAATGATAATGATGTGCATTAAAAACTCCATTTCCCATCACTGTAAACTCTCTATTGAGAAAGGAAGAATCTTGTTGAATCAGTTTTTTTTTTGTTTTTTTTTGGACATTTTTCAGGACATTTTGTGTACTTGTAGTGAAAATATGGTTCCAGTTCAGGCTGTCTGGGTTCTCTGGCTTTCTCCTGCAGTCCAAAAACATGCATTTAAAGTTATTTTTCTTTTAATTGCAGCATGTGAAAGTCAGCATGTGTGACTGTTGTGATGAATGTGGCGTTTGCTTGAGTGGCCTGGTGTCAGTTTCCTGCAACACGATGTCAGAAATAGCAGGGTAATGGAAGTATGGATGGAGCCTGGGTTGTCGAAGTCGACTTAACTGCTGATTTACACTTTAGAGATGTATAAACCAAAACCAAAAGGCCATTTTAAAGTTCTTCTTAAGTCACAAAAGACAATAATGTGAATATTTTCATGCAATGCAAAATATTGGTCCACTGGCAAAGATTCTCATGTGCAACCACACAGTTTCATGGTTTTGCACGTCTTTTATGGCTACCACATTACAGCGTCTAACACAGGCATAAATAAAAATACCTACAGGCGAGAAAATCCATGCAGGAAGTGAAGCATGAATAATGAAGAGTGAGGCAGCTGTGTGCAGGACACGAGCACAAACACACTCATTTTCTCACCACCTTAGAGCAGAGCAGAGCTCAGATGCTTCACAGCGACGCTTTTTCAGCACGTAGAAGAAAACCCCAGCGTTTGACGCTCGCGGTCACTAATCATTGTGAAGGAAGGAGAGCGGCGTACAGAAGAGGCTTTCGCCGTTCCTGCATCGAACCGTAAACAGATGAGAGTCAACAGGCCGGGCCGAAGGGAGAGGAAGGAGTTAAAAAAGGCTCACCTTTCATCTGTACTTAAATGAAGCCTTTTGATGGATGTTTTGGGTGGAAGGAGTCACAGTGATGCCTTTTTGAGCGGCCTTCATGAGGCCGGACTCTGGCTCGACACAGACCTGCTGTTCTGCTCGGAGGCAAACACGGCGAATTCTCAAAAGTCCATCTGTCTCTTTCGGACCTGTTTGGATTGCTGCAGGAAGTTCAGCGAGCGAATATAGGTGTGACTGTACTATGATATTAATGAGTTTTGTAGAAAGGCCCCTTTCAAAATAGGCCCTGAAAAAACCCAGGACCCCACTGGGACTCCGCTGCAGCTCGCATCCTGCCTGCCTCTGAGACAAGGAAGGAGCGAAATCGAAATTTATAAGCTGCATACTTATCTTCTATTTCAGTTGCTGGAAGCAGAAACGGCTCAGGACGATTGTCCTCCTGCCACTTTTTTTTTTTTTTTTTTTTTTTTTTTTAAAACAGCTGAAATAACATTTTCTCCCGTAACGGAAGCAAAAACCCGAAATATAACAGAAAAGACGCACGTAAACTGAAGAGATATAGGCAGGAGATGTAGACAAATAGAAGTGTCCCGAGGCATTTTTACAGACTCCGGCTTTAGACAAGCCTGTCATTAAGGTTTGGTTTACTGGGACAAGTGTGGCGGTTTAAGCCGGGAGGCTTCGTACGAAGCAGGCCTGCATGAGGCTGGATCCTTGTTGGGAAACGACGGTGGCCTCAGCCTGGGAGCTGGCACCCAAAATACACAGCTGGGCACGGCTAAGGATCGGGTTTGGGAACGTATATATAAAGTTAATTATTGTATATGCTCGAGGAAAAATATAGTAGGCTGCAGTTAGCTTCTAATTTTCCTCCCTGTCCCTCGACTATTAGACTTTCGGTAACAAGCCCTCTCCATGTATAGGGAGATTACAGGATTGTGTGTGTTGAGTTGGTCCTTGTTGTCGTGTTCAACAGCAAATTTCCAGTATATTTTAACAGTCCCATCTATGTAACAATTATTGAGTTTCTTGGATTCATTTAGCAGCAAAATCAGTTTTTCTTTTCTTTTCTTTTTTTTTTTTACATTGTGTGGATGCAGAAGCTGCTGCAGCGAGCATGCATTGTGCACATGCAGCCAGCAGAGGTAGCATTGTTCCTTTTTTGGACTCGTCACTCTCAAGCAGAAGAGGAATATTTGCAATCTGGTTTCGTGTGTTTACAAGTAATAAATTAATGCATGAAACGAGCCATTTCCTTGTTGGTGGATATTCCTGAATATGCCATTTACAGGCAGCTCCAAGAATAGAGATCCTCACGGTTTGTTGATCAATAAACTAACTTTTTTTCCCCCTCTCTTCTACACTTGCACCTCAGTGTGTGTGTGTGGCATCAACAACCACAGTCAGAAGCTCCCTCCCAGGGCCTTCATTTACCTGGATCCAGGGAAGAGAAGCAGAGCAAACAGTGAAAGGGTGTGTGCCGCTCTGGAAATGAGTGGAAAGTAAAGGGGGGAGCGAGGCGGCGTCGACAAAATGAGCATTAATGAGAGAAAGAAGCAGCGTAAATGAGAGAAAATAGATGTAATTAGAAAGGAAGGGAGTGGGAGATTAGAAGGACCTGAATTACAATGCCAGGATAGCAAGATAAGACAGCGCTGCGCCCTTCATCTCCTCCTCCTCCTCCTCCTCCAGACTTTTGGAGGAGCTACATATGAATCCAGCTTTTGTGATGCAACAGCGTATTGACCCTTGGAGGGGCCCCGAGTCCAAAAGAGAGTGTTTACTCCGACATGCACGGAGCGGTGAGGGTTCCACTGTGCTGCGAGGGCATCAGCATCCCGTTTGCGGCCGGTGGAAACGGCGGCGGACTGGTTTCTCTGTCCGGCTCCCGCCCTCTCGCATAGAGACGGCATTCAGCGGAAGCATAAGTCACTCACATGTGCCTGGGCGGCAGATTAACGGGGCTCCGGGTGCAGAGGGAGTCCAGCTCGAGCCCAGAGCCCCGAGGAGGGGAGTTTGTTTAGAGGAGATGCAGACTGTCCGTCAGCAGTGAGGACACGCTTTCCCCATAAAGGTCAAGTTTCACCGAGATCAGGAGCTTCCAGACAAACTCTGGTGGTCGGTGTCCCGCCCGTTAAATATTAGGCCCATTTATTCAATGTTTCAAGTGAAAATGCATAATTTTTGCATTTTTGTTTCAGAAAAGTTTCATGTTTACATGACAACATTTTGAAAATGATGTTCATTCACACAGAAAAGGCCGAAACAGGGTCATGACACTCTGGAGGAAAACACTGTTATTGTCCATCTACTGCGCATGTGCAGAACTAATATTTACTTCGGTCTCGGTGTGTTTCCAAAAAGTTTTGTTTTGCACCTCGGTGCTCTTTTCTAAATATGAACGTTTTCAGCAGCTCCAGGCATCGTTTTCTATTTTCGCTTGACAATGTCGTGTAAACGGGATCAAATGCATAAATTGTTGCATGTTACTCTTTTTTGTTGCTCTCAGATGGAGGTAGTTTAAAAAAGAGCTCAGGAATTGGCTCACAGAGCGACAACGTGGGAAATGCTGAAGTTTTTTATGCACTACGAGGGTACTCTCCATTCACATTACCTCTAATCCACTGCTATAAAGCCAGTAAACTGCTTGAAAGTTATCTCATTTTTGGTGTTTTTATCTTTTTCAAATGCTAACAGCAAAACTCTCACAAAAACCAAAAAAAACCCCATCACTTCATAACTTTCTGGAATGATAAAAAGCTGATATATTACCCTAAAAGTATTGATAATCCGCGTGTGTGAACGATATGAAACGTTCTATACTGGGACATTCAGTGGATTGTATGAAGAATCTGTCTCAACCCAGCCACTCAAACTTAGAGTAAAAACTATTTTTGTTTTATTGTAACTTTTTGCACCCAGAGAATATCTGGAAGCTCACCAGCGTCTCAGAGTTTGGTGGATGAGATCGCCAAAAGAAATGTTTTCGTGCCAAACTTAATGGAAATCCAAAAACCAGCCAAAAACGCCAGTTTGAAAAATTAGGAATGAACTCGATGGAGTTAAATCAGAGAGGAGGATCAGTGAATCATTTGATGAATTTGTCTAGCTCAATGTTTGAAAAATTCAGAATTATCAGAAAATGTGAATCACCTAAATGACTCACGAGGAGATAAGTCACATTTGGGATTTTGTATTTTCACTTTAATATGAAATTCTAGTTTCAGAAGCTCTCAAAAGAAATTGGTGAGGTTATGTTTTGCAATAAGTTTTGTGCCTCTGAAGTTTGCCCTAAAGCCAGAAATCATACCTTACTTTTGAAAAGGCCAGAACCAAAAAAGCGACATTTTTCATATCCAGGAAAACCTCAAAAGGGGTCCTCATTCTGAAAACAACCTTTAATTAAATTCTCATTGAAATATCAACGGTAAGACAGAAAAACACTCTTAATTAATCCCACTGCACATGTTTTGAAATGCATCATAACGGCACAGAAAGTCAGTTTTACCCAGATCAAATCATCTGGTGGATGAGAGAGTGGAAACCCGGTGAAACTCCAGGTAAAGACAATGAAAGGCAAGATGGTGGAAAACTGCAATAAAAACCACTTACAGTAACACTGATGTTATTTTGTGTTTCTAAGAAAGGCAGTTATTCAGGCTCGGCTGTAATTATTTCCTGAATCACTTGATGAAATACTTCTCACTCAAATGCTATTTTACTGTGAATAAGAAAAAAAAAAAGAAAGCTCCTTCCCAGACTTGAACTCATAAAATAAATCATAAAACCATATGTAAAATAAAATATTTTACAGGAATACAAATTAGACAGGTTTATTTCGACAGCTGATGAATATATGGCCCGTGAGCCAAATCCAGGGTCCAAACCGGACGACTTTCAGAGTGTGAGGCTCCGTTTACCCGACAGTATTTCAAAAGTTAAACGGTGCCTTTGGCTTTGTTTTGGTCATCTGGAGTATGAAATGGTCTTTCCGTGTTTCATTTGCTACCTTTGAGGGAAAAAAAAGGGTAAAAGTACCTTGCAAAGCAGCAACCTTCCATCTATTGAAGCAGAACTTTGAGCATAGATGATCCGTCTTCACCATCTTCTACTGAATAAACAGACCAATCATTCAATCAGAAATATACTGGTCATGGCAGCTAAATGATTATCTCATTATTCAATTCATGTTCATTTTTATAGCGCCAATAGCAGCGTTATCGTCTCAGCCTGGCCGCTGAACGCCCTGCTGTTTCTCAGAAAGCCTAGACTCCTCCAGAAAGTCAGCGCTCTGAGAACCAAGTGCCTGCTGGGTAATATGGGACCAGCGGCTCTTTAACATATGATGGAGCCTGGTCGTTAAGAGCTTTTTCAGTTAGGCAGGAATTTCAAATTCTATGTTAAATTTCACAGGAAGTGAGTGACGACGAGCCGATGCTGGAGTGGTGTGATCTCCCCTGCCGGTTCCTGTCATCAGCCGCTCGCTGCAGCATTCTGAATAAATTGAAGACTGCTTAAGCAGTCATTTGGACACTCTGATAATAGGGAATTAAGGTCTAGTCTGGAAGTATGGATGGGAAGTATGCATGGATTGATTTCTCAGCCTCACTCCGAGCCTCCACCATTCTCAGTCGTTCTCCCACAGTCGGGACGGGAGTCAGGTCTATCAGTCGAACTGGTTTGTTTAAATCGACGGTACGTGTGAATGAGACTGCGCGCCGTCGTCTCTTTCACTTTGTTTGCCGTTCCATGGACTGGCTACCTGCAAAGCACGTGCGATCATCACTTGATTCTGGCTTCTTGCAGTCTCTCCATCCTCGATTAGGTATCAAATAGAAAGTATCAGATCCCATCGGCATCTGTCTGGTCGTCAGCCCAACCTCGTCATCTGGAGTCCAGGAGTTTTTGTGCCTTCCAGATGTCAGATTTCACTTTTCTAAATCAGAGCAAACTTTGACCTTCTGGTTCCCTCGAGAGAGAAAAAGCCAGAGGATCACCACAGCCATTAGGATTCATCCTCCACGGGCCTTTTATATCTGTTGCAAATTTCACCGCAATCCAAACAGAGCTTCGGGAAAACTCGGAGGATCGCTCAAGTCAGCATGATTCATTCGCCACGCACCGCGAATGTTTGCATGAAGTCTTATCGCAGTCCATCTCGGAGTTATTTTAACGTTCAGCATCGGCCTGAAGTCAAGCGGTCAGCACTGACACTGGTGTGTTTGGAGTCTCGCTGCCTGCGTGGCTCAACGGCTCCGACAATCAGACCGTGAAGATGGGAGCAGAAAAGCAGTTATAAGGGCAGGGCTAAGCTCTCAGATTAGAAACCATAAAAATTAGGGGTTGAGAGTTGCAATGGGTGCTTATTTGTCCAGAAAAGAAATAAGCACACGGTCCAATGGAAACACTTCATTCTCTCTATCCTGCTGCGTTTTGTGACGGCTTCGCAGCAGCAAGGAAGATGTCTGTTTTCTCATACCCTAAATACACTGCAGGTACACACAGGAAACCTAAATATAATCATTACAAGTATTTATTTTGGCTGGGTGTAACAATCTGTTAGAATAATAGGCAGCCCTGCAGTTGGAGGGGAGTTTGAAGGGTCTTTGTGTGTTGAAAGAGATGACCACGGAGGAATACCTGCCTCTCAGGGACCCTGATGCTTTCCGCCTGCCCTCCATGCGCTGTTTGACACTTCATTATTTGCACTAGATGTGCAGTAACGCGTGCGTCAGTGAGGGTTTGCGTGTTTGCGCCATGTGCGCACACAGCTTGTATATATTTCATCCGCATTGCCGCTGATTGCTGGAGGTCAGCGCTCCGCTTTCACTGTAATTTCATCCAGTCATAATAAAGCCTCTTTAATCTTTCACTTTACATTGGACGACCACATTTTCTCCTACTGTGCTCCACGGTTTCTGAACGCCCCCCTCCCACCCTGAAAACCACATCACAGCGCCCAGAAATGCCAAACGAGCTGGCAGAGGTTAACAACCACACGTTCTGCAGGTGAGCTGACAACGTGTCTTTGTTCCACGTCTTTCCCAAACCTTTCTGGCAGCAGACCAGGGCCCCACTGTTCTCACAGCACGGATTCTGATCCCAAACATATTTTTTTCATGCTTTTTTAAAAAAAAAATACACTCGAAGGCTGCAATTAAGGATGGGAATTTAAGATTTAAGATTTGTTTTTATTGGGATGCCGTGGCTCCGTTCATATTTTCCAAACTATATGAAGGGAGGATGGCGGAGTCAGGAGGACTGAAGATGAGTGTGAGAAAACGTAAAGGGCAAGGTTTCCCTCACCATAATGCCCCCTTTTGAAAAGCACAAATTGAAAAGTCGATGTGGGTTTTATTCCCACTATTATAGGATCTGTGGTTTGGCTCGGCCTGCTACTGAAGTCTGGATTCACAAAAAAAAAAGAACAACAATCCCATTCATTTCACAAAATATTAATAATTTGATTTGGAGGTGGTTGTTTGATGGGTTTTTATTATTAAAAAAAAAAATCAAAGAATATGTTAAATATTGCAGTTCTCAGAATTTGGTGAAGACTGGTTTTATGAAATGTTTTCGTCTTTCATGTAAATGTTTCTGACGCCGCAGGAGAAGTGATGAGTGCCTCGGTCGCTGCGGACTCCATACAGTATTCCCTCTGTGTCGTCCTCTCTGAATTAAACATGCTCCTCTTTATATTTGCTCTGTTTGACATCAGGCAGCTCGATCCCGCAATAAGACGTCTTAACTCCTCGCCGCATCGAGATTCATGCCTTCCCCGACGGGAACGAGCCCGACCCCAGAAACACAGAGTGACAAGCATTTTTCAGTGGCTATTTCTGCTCTTTTACATCATATAAGCCTTCCCATTGCTTGCCAGAGGAAATGAAATGTTTATTGTATAGCCCTGAGGACTTTTGCAGAGAGAGCTTTCGGTGGACTAAAAGAAAGGATAAGCCTCCCCCCTCCCCCCCTCCCTCCCTCCGAACTTGGCTCGCTCCCGTGGCATATGAGCGGCAGGAGTTAGAGGAAGGGTCACAGAAACAGCGAAGGACCAGTGGGAGGAATGAAAGGACAGGAAACGGAGGGCGAAGGGAGCGAAGACTGGCAGCTCGTCTCCGGCGCTGATGGACGTGACCTGATGGTTCTGACAAAGCACAAAACGGGTTTATCCAGCCTTCTCCGACACCCACTCTATCCAGTTTCAGGGGCAGACGGGGATGGAGAAACTCGGGGTGCCCTGGAGACATGGTTTCCAGAATCCAGCAGGGCTAAAAGACAGGTTAACGATCACATTTAAAAGCAATCTAGAGACGCTAATCAACCCAACAGGACGCTCACGTCTGTGGATTGACTTGAGAGAACCAACATTTGCACTGTGAGAACTTGCAATCGCCACGCAGAGGACAAATCGCCGAGTGTTAAGAGTGATACCACAGTGCAAACCTCAGAAAAATGACTTTTCAGTCACCTGCGAGCATGTAGAGATTTGACTTTGCAGTTGTTCAGTTTGAACCGATCTTAAAATCATCTTAATAAGTACTACGTAAATTCATAAATTAAGAAATAGATACATTTATTTACAGGTAATTCAAGTTAAACATCTGTTTTTCTGCATCAGATTTAATTAATTTTTTCTAATAAAGTTGATTTAAAACTTAAAGTTTGTCACCTTTTCACTAAGTCTTGCGCTATCATCTCTGACAGGAGGCGCGGTGAGCACACTTGGCCTGGAGCGATCTCTTTAATGAGAGGAGTCATTCATTTTGGCTGATAATGATGCCTTGTGTCGAGGTCCGGAGGAGGAAGTTATCTCACTGGTGTGGACAGGACGCAGGCCCATATGGCCCCATTGCTCCCGTCTATAGGAAAATTCTCCAATTTCCTGCAGCCACAGCGAGTTGGATAATATTATACTATCAGAGCCATCTGAAAGCGATTCCCAGACACAGCCACCGGCCTGGAACAGTTTTGCTTTACAGGACAGTTTAAAAGGTGGACAATTGCATCCACTCACACACACCACATTATACACAAAGTGTTTGTGTACAGGTGAAGAAACACCAGCACCATGTGAAGCATTACATGTGTTGTTACTCAGTAAGAAGAGCCAAGAATTTATCAAGTTCCTTATGAGTAAATAAAGGATGATATATGGAAATATTGAATGAAAATAAAGGTATTTGTGGGGCTTAAATACTTCTTTTTTCCGTGAGGTCAGTAACGGACCGGGCTTCGTAAACGCTCTACCTCATGTGGTTTTGGGAGTACAGTGGATTTTCACGAGAAAGTTTGATTTAAAGGAGTGCAACCAGAGTTTAAGGAACGATGCTTTGCAGATTAAACGGCTTCAGAAACTTGGCAAGTGGTACAATGGCTGTAAAAATCCCATTCTTATGTCTGTTAAACAACCAGGAAGGCGAGGTTAAGCCGAAGACGCTGCATGACCGTGCTGGCAGAGCATCATTCAGCTTTTGATGGAACACTCCGGTTTCTTCCCACAGTCCCAAAACAAGCCTGACAAGTGTGTATGAAAGTGTGTGTGATTGTCTGTGTGTGTTTGTTCGATGATGCACCGCAGACTTAGCCCACCGTCAGCAGGGATCAGCTTCAGTAGGCCTGTGGCCCCAAGATGAGGAAGGCATACAATGAATTAAAAGATTTTTTTTTTCTTTTTATTTTTTTTTGGTTATTTATGGTCAAACTTCACTGTTTGGTCGAGGAGCGCCCGGTCAGTCACACACCGTGTAGAGGAGGTGGGCTGGAGACACCGAGGGGCCACCCAACAAGTGCCTCTGCTGCTGTTTACTGGCGCTTTGAGGCCGCAGCCAGCAGGCGATTAGCCCATAAAAGAAAAAAATGACAGGAAACAGCAAGTCTTATGCCCTACTTTGGTTCTCTCTTATCAATGCAATTTTTGTACAAACGCTTCTCCTTTGATTTATTACAGCACTTTTTATGATCGTATGTTACATCTTTTAAAATAAGTCTTTTGCATCAGCTCTGAATTGAAGGTCGTTGGTGTTTTTTTTTTTCAGAAAATTAAAAAGTAAATGACATTAAGAGTCTTTGTATTTCAGATGATTAATTGAAAAAAAAAAAAATACAGAGTGATGGTAAACGTAGCTCCATCACTCATGTTGAATGCACAAACTGCAGAGCAAATTCAAACCTTTAATGCAACTGAAGTTAAATGGTGCATTTTGCTTAATGTTGATTTATTGCTACAAGATCTACAGTGGCAAATTTTTAAGTAACATCAGACACACACATAAATTTCCTCCTTGTGAGGGGGAAACAGTTTGAGAAGGAAAAAAGGCGCCTCTAGTTGGTCGTGTGTGTGTGTGTGTGTGTACATAAATCTGTTGGCGCAGCCTCGATCTCCTCAGGTGAACAGTGGCCTTAACTTCCACTCATTCCGTTTTCAGGTGGAGACTCAGTTTGAGGTTCGGGTCCGTTTGAATGTAGGTGAGAATAATGTCCTCTGAAGTGATGGAAATACGGCTGGGTGGGGGGTGGGGGGGGAGGGGAGGGGAGGGGAGTCGCGGAGCGGTAGCAGAAAAGTCCAAGTGAAAGACCATCTGTCTGGAGGGGTGTGGGGGTCCCAGGGAGTGACACTTCCCGGCCACTTCTCAACCATGTCAGCCTGATGGAGACAGGAGATCCAGGTTCCCCGAAACCTTCGCCTCTGCTTTGCTTTGGTTAGCAAAAAAAAAAAAAAAAAGTATATAAATCTGGCGTTTCTTTGTTTCTCTCGCTGCAGAATGTGGTTTTATTTTCAGTGAACTTGTGGCCACGGAGAGCGGCTGACGGGGGGTAGTGTGAGCCAGTTCTGAGGCGCAGGAACACTGAGCCTGGTGTCGGACCTGGATCCACGGGGGGAGTGGATACAGCATCATAATGACCAAGCCAAATATTTGTCTAGTCTATATTCTGAGAGCATAATGAAGTCCTTTTACAGAAGGCATCACTGGAATCTGGACATTGATTTTATGCCAGAGAGAGCAGGTTTCACTCGGCCCTGCTGTTTCTACTTAGGCTGCCCTGGTCTCTGGTGGCCCAATCCAAATTCAATACAGAGCCCTGTGTCCAGAATAAGAATGAAATGTAGCTCTGTTTGACAGATGATAAGTACGGAATCGGAAATTGAACCTGGATCTAATCAGGAGATAAGTTGCGCACTAAGGTGGGATTTCATTATAAAGTGAATTGAATGAAAACTTGCCTGGAATTTAAAATGTTTTTTTTTTTTTTTTCCCTACTGTACATGCTGTCACCTTCCACTGTTTATGGAGGGAGGAGCTTTAAAGGTGGAATTTCACAGCGTCCGATCCAGCAGGTTTCTCTCTCTCACGTACGTATGGAAGACCCTGGATACCCGCGAACACACTTCCAGTGTGTATGTTCAGCAGATCGCCTTCGCTCCCGCTCGCGCCGGCGTGGACGGACTCCTTGGCGCGTTGCGCCTCTTTGATGGTGTCGTGTTGTTCCTGTGTCGATAATCTCGCTGGCTTTCACGTTCTGAAAGATAATTCAAAAACTGTTTGTTTTTTTTTTTGGTAATGTTCTCTGAACAATGTTCTGTGATGTTCTTAAAATTCCAGAAGCTTAATCACACTCGAAAAAGATGTCGTCTGCTGAAAGACGCCGTCTCACTTCAGTATTTATATCTCAGAATGTGGTGTTCTTCGGGGTTGGGAAGTGGCTCGGTGGTTAGCACTCTCTTCTCACAGCGAGACCGGCGGCATTTTGTGCAAAGTTTGCATGTTTTCCCTCCTTTCTGTCTAAAAAGCATGTTTGATGGTCAAATTGCTCTTAAATATAAACGTGAGTGTGTCGTGGTCTGGACCTGACCATGGTGTACCCAGAATTCATAGTGCTGGTGCTTATGGAGTGAATAGTAAAGAAGTCTTTCAGGACAATTATGTCTTTCTAACCATTTTTCCACTTTTTTGCAGATGCTGACAGGATTCAGCAGTCGTACTTTTCATCATTGTTGCATAATGCCGGGGACCAATTACAGCTGATACGTACGTTGTAGATAAAATTGACATTGTTTGAATTTTGAGTCACTCCTGGTTGATTCAGGCCTAAAAAATCTATCCAAGTTACAGTGACTATAAAAGGAAGCTTTTGAACACGGACTGCCACTTTATCTTACAAATTGATGTTTTTATCTAATATATTTTGCTTCATTTTGGTTCATCTTTGTGTCAAAACAGATGTTAACTGCCATGCGGTGTGTATTTTATCTCTGGAAATTTACAGTTCAGTCACTCCCCGACTCTCCAAAACAGAGCTGCTGAACTCCGCCTTGAGCGAAAAAGATAAAACCCCTGACCCTCCTCCTCCTCCTCCTCCTCCTCCGCTGAACCCTCCTCACCCCAAACGCATTCAAACAAACGTCAAACACTCTGCTGTGCTAAAAGTGCATCGTTTATGTGTAACACAGGCGCTGCAAACACTGGAGGAATTATTCTAAAACGAGCTCAGAGTTGTGAAACTTAATTTCACACTCGGACAAGTGCAGATGTGTGTGTGTGTGTGTGTGTGTGTGTGTGGCGTTGACAGTGCGTGCTGCCGGCCCCCAGAAGAGCACGTCTCCCCCAGCAGGTTATTCTGGTGTTATTACGAGAACTCAACATGCTCATTATGGTCGTGGCACTGTTTTCAGGGTGGCTGTCTCCTCTGGTGTGCCAGGACTGGAAATGTCTGTGGCGAGCGAATGACAGGGAGAGAAGAGAGAGAGAGAGAGAGAGAGAGGCTCAGGACGAGTGCAGCGAGGGAAGCAGCGAAGATTCAGAGGACAGAAGTGAAGACGGTAGAGGGGCGCATGTGAGTGCGGAGTCGCAGATTAAAGAGGAAAGACAAAGGGGAATAATTGAGGCGCCGGAACGGGATTGAGAGAGGCAGACAGGGCAGCAGGCAGGAGCTGCTTTGACCACGCTCCACCTCCGCGCTCATCCCCAAACCCACCAGGAAGGAGACAGAACCGGGAAAGCAAACAGGCGGACACAACCACCTGTAAAAGGAAAAACACAGGCCGCCGGGACGCGCACGCACACGTGCATTCACACTCTTCCAAACACACACACATTCCTGGTATGAACAGTCTGCTTGTGCACGGAGAGAGACAGAGCACTGTCTGCGCCGACAGCGCCACCTCCGTAACCTCCGCCGCTGCCCGCCATCAAAACACGCCGACACAGAGGACACTGTCCTCACAAGCTGTTTATTTGTCGGGCGACATGCATGATGTTATTTCACGTCCAAAGCGCCTCAAAACGCCTTCATTTAAGGGTTTTTCGTTATTATATTCTAAAAATTGCACAGTGCAGCGAGTCTCATATAATCCTTTAATCTGATATGCAACGTATTTATATCACTTAGGAGCTTTGTCACCTGGGAACAATCCTGGACGTGCTAGTTATATAAAATAAGTCTGGCATCTGGGTAAATAAAAACCACGAGAACGCCCAGCCGAGCCCAGCACCTAATTTTCTTCGCTTTCCAGTCTGCCCAGACACTGTATTGGTTGTTTTTGTGTACGTACGGTGCATGTCTGACTGTAAACACCGATATCCAAGCAGGCTGTGTAGCCGTCCGTCCTGCCGTGCATCAAAGAGCAGTCTTGTGTCCTCACCAGGCCCAGGCTGCAATTTGGGCTCGAGGCGTGGCTCGGCACCCATCGGGCTGTGTCCGCCCTGCGCACCAGTAATGACCCCTTCCCTATGGGGAGCGTTTGATCTGGGCTGCCTGTGTGCTTCAGCAGGACCTATTTCGGGAGCGCGGGGGGGGATAAAGGGAGCTTTCAGACTTGGTGCCAATGACCATAATTAAGCAGCTTTAAGGGGTGGCAGCGAGCGCGCGAGCAAGTACGGAGTTTGTAATTTGGACGACGGGGGCAGAGTCGCCGTGGCTCATTGGAAGCACGCGGGAGGGTCGGGTGGCACCCGGCGCGGAAACACAAGGCCGGGAGTGTGTGAAGGGGGACTGTAAAGAGGATGTTAATGACCCCGGTCCATTAGCACCCGCCCCCGGGGCTGAGCGACCCGTGGGCCCGAGCCGAAATGAGGGGAGGTCAGAGTGGCTGACGCACGCCGCCGGCCACGCCCGAGCCGGGTGTCATTCAAGGCGACCTTTCAGCGCCGAAGGCCCCCGGCTGAAAACCGTGAGCGGTAATGGACCAGAGCCACTGAGATCTTTTCTGTGGAGCAATCATCAGAACGTTTGGACAGTCATTGAGAGTCAGAGTTTAACTGGGTGATTCGGTGATAAAGCACTGTAGAACTGTTTCAGAAATCTAAATTATACAAGTTTAACTCGCGACAACTAAGATAAGACGACTGAAAATGAGTAGTCCGCATTTAGAAAGCCTTCTGTGGTGATGGGAAGCAGCTCAAAGCAGGAAGTTTCTTCGAAATTCACCCAACTTACCAAACCACCATTTGTCGCTGACCGAGTAGCATCATCTCTGCGACCACAGTGGACTTTGGACTGAAAGTTATATTTGTCTAAGACTTCTTATATAATCCAGACTGCGTTTCAATGGTGTCCAGTGTCTTTATTACTCTGCTTTTCACTCAAGGAATCCATCAGCTAAATACTTTTTATTTTTGTTTGTAATCAGTTTTGACAGAAATGCAAAATATGTCACCCGTGTGTGTGTTGTGTGTGTGTGTGTTCGTTCTTGAACGTCTCCAGCAGATGTCGGCTGGTAATTAGCTTCTCTGCTGGCTGTAGCAGAGGTCTCTGGTCGGAGGGCCCGTCCCGCTCGGGGCCGTGACCCCTCTTTAGGTAATGGGAGCTGATCCAGGTGCTTCTTCTCCTGCCTGTCTCCATTTACACGTTTTCCCCAACATCAATGCAGATGCCTCACATGGAGAAATAATGCAGAATATCCCGGTGAAATAATTACATTTTGCGCGGCGTTCAGCTCACATTATGACTGCATGTGACCAAATGAGCGCAATAATTGCAGAGAATTATTAATATTAACATAATTTGGTTGTTTTGCAACTGTTCACTCATATAATTTTCAATCCTCTTCCACATTTTTCCACCTGCGAAAGTTCACCTCTTCAGAGGACAAAGACTGCTTGGTGCCGTTTTAAATTAATCCCATGCGTTCAGCAACAATGTGGTGAATAAATAAGGGAAGAGTGTCCACTTGTGGTTCCTCCCTGAGGTTAAACGGTGCGGAGGGGGTCGGGTCCGTGCGGCCACCCCCCTGGAGAAGGCGTGCAGTTGCTCCAAACAACCACTGGGCTTTGTAACTTGACACCTGGCTGCGCGGTGCGCCTTGCCATCGCTTTACCCACAGAAAGCCTATTTAAAAAGGAAAGGAATGAGTCCGAGCGCTCCTGACTCCGTAACTCCCCTTCCACAGAGCCCAGCGTTTCTCTCTCCGGCCGCGCGTCCCTCAATCCGGATTCGGCATAAATGAATGAAACACGAGGGAATATCGGCAGAAAACCGCGCAGGAGAACTCTCTGTCAACCCAGCCTGCCGCAAGGAATTTATGCCGGGCTTGACAGGCAGTTCAACATGAGTTTTTCCCTCTGGAGGTCCATCTCAAGCCTGTCAGATGTGTAAAGCGGCGGCCGGTGTCTTCTGCCCCCCTCGCAAAGGAGTCACGCTGTGATTAACGGATCAGGTTTTTGACTGCCGGGACAAATGAATACAAATGAATTTAGGCACCCGAAGGAGAGATTGCAGAACCTCTCATCTAGACACAAAGTAAGTAACAACCCCACAACTGTTTATTGGTGTTTGGCTGAGAGGATGTTGGAGAGAGAGAGAGAGAGAGAGAGAGAGGACTGTTGTTGCTCTGGATGCGTCCCGTGCGTCTTTTTACGCGCGTACCTGTGCCGTGCCGGCTGGCGCTGGTCCAGCTCCCGGCGCAGGACTGGTGTCCTCCTGGGGATTACCGAGGCTCTCAGAAAGGGGGGCTGTTTGGATCACGGATGTCATTTGTGTGGTTTTCAACAACAACAACAACAACAACAATGCAAGATTAAACCAACTGTTCCAAACTCGATTTCCCTTCCTGTATTTCTATAAGTGGGAGCTTCTTTTGCTTTTGTGCAACTTAAATTGTGATATTTGGGGGGGAAAAAAGTTCAAAAGTTTTGTTCCTTCTTTCTTGTTAACCTGCCGTTTCGTGTTTACTACACTGACTCATCAGGCGAAGCGAGCAGATGAGGAAATCATTCAGTCTCGTGAAGTTTAACGAGAGGTCCATCAGCATCCCGCAGACGGTGTCTTTGTTTTGTTGGGATGCTTTTCGTGTTTCTCCGTTTTACGCGTTCTCCACGGCCACGTTAGGAAGTCTGCCTCCAGGTAGGTGAAGAAAAGACTTCAAAGAAAACACGTTTTAAATGACCAGCAGCTACAGGCGTCGCTTCATCGAATTAATCCTCTACAGGTGACACGAGTTCTACCTCTCTGCAGTGTTTTACGCATTTATTTCCAGCACGCATCTTCAGAAACGGCAAAAACAATAAGGTCTGATATGAACAGTTTCAGTTTTAGGTTCTCATTCATTCATTTATTGGCGCGCCGTTGACCCACATTTGGTTTTTACTGCACATCTTGTGGTTTAGGTAATAGATGATTGTTCAGATGGTGGTAATATTCTCATCCAGGGAGTTGGGAAATCCGGGGATTTCACGCAGTTACCTCGTTATTCAGTGGAAGAATAGAAGTTGGCCAAATCGGAGTCATCACACCTTCCTGGATGTTGCGCAGGAGGTGGGATGAGAAAAGAACGAACTTAAAAAAAAAAAAAAAAGAACTTGGACGCATCTGGAGGATGGGTTACATCCTCGCAGTTTGAGCTCAGCAGGTCTTTAAATAAAGTGACTGGCTTCATGAGTGGATGTGTCACCTGCCAGATGTCAGCAGCAGGACGAGTCATTCCCCGGTTTGTCCACACGGTGTCGCTCTGTCGACTTTATTTACTGTTAATTGCTTTAAGCTTTTTTTTTTTAATTGAAATTTAGAAATGGAACACTTTTAGCACTTGGAGCAGCTGTAGATTACATATTAAGTTGCTGCATGTGTCTCATTTATATATATTCTTGAAATTCATGAGCTTAGTTTAATAAAAAGAGTCTTATTGACTCTTTAGACGGTTAAGAGAAACTTTTTTTTTTTTTTTACTGAAAAAGTCTTACAAGTGTGTGACTGGCCTGTACACGCAACTCAGCCTCAGTTGGTGTCAGTTCGTCCACAGGAATTTTCCAGTGTGTGTGTGTGTGTGTACACCTTTGGGAAATCCTTTCAGGGAATCAATGAGTCGTCCAAGCTCATGAACAGAAATGGAAACTCCACTGGTCTTTTCATTTATTTATGTTTTCTTTCCTGAACTTTAAATCGGTGGCTGAGTTACAGAGAAGGTTTTCTGTTTGTAATAGCTTCTGGAAAAGGGAGAGAGGCAGTTTGTTTAAGGGGGTTGGGGGGGGTTGATGGAGTGGAGGCTTAGGAAAAGAGACAATGATGGCAAAGAGTCTAAATGACATAATAACAGAGGAGTTATGGAGAGCGAGGAAAATGAGCATCGATTTACTTTCTACTCCAGATTATATAACGTCACGGCGTCTCTCTGAATGAACGCTGTTGCCACATGGGGATGTTATGCCGACGCTGCAGCAGGCATTCAGATACTGTGACTCAGTCTCTCCGTCGGTTTATTGTTCAGTCACACTGCTCTGGATCCGTCCCTTCACTATTCCTGTCTTCTCGACTTGGCTGTGCGATAGGAAAGAAGATTTGCTTGTTAACCGCAGAGAAAGAAAGATGGCATAAACAGAAGATCCCCGTCTTTGAAATCTGACTCTCAGCACAATATCCGAGTCGCACTGTCTGCTCTGCCGATGGCTCTGGAGGACGGGGTTTCTTTTTCTTTTTTTCTTTGCTTCTGAGTTGTGTTTTGCCCACTCAGCTCCGCTCTGCCTCACCTCGGGGAGTCCTGTCACGGCTCGCTGTAGCAGGATGAAAACCGCACCACTCGGGGTCAGCGTGCGGATGTCAGCCTCTCTCATTTAAATTCCCGATCATCACCAGCCGCCCTGACACAAGCGCCTCAGAACCGCCCATATGGGAAATCCTAAAGAAGCTGCTGAGAAGGTTTTTTTTTTAGTATTGATAATCCAAAGAAAACAGTGTGTTTTCCCAGGGAACCTCTTCCTCCACAGATGTAAACAGGCCGAGGAACAGAATAGGAATCCTTTATTTCTGTAATCTAAGCATTCATGACTCATTTTCAGAAAACAGATCTTCTCCTCAGCTGATAAGACACTGAATCAGACTGTAATCGGCCTGCGAGAAACTCACACACTCACGCACACAAACACACACACACACACACACACACATCCTGACTAGCCGCGGCCAGCTGCTGTGTGGGAATGACTGTGATGAGGCTTTATTAGCAGCTCAGAGCTGAGAGAGCAGGAGACAGACATCGCAGACATCCTCATGAGCACACACACACACACACACACACACACACACACACACACACACACACACACACACACACACACACACGTCATTCAGGCCGGTCGGAGAAGCAGCGGCTGGTTCATGTTAGGTCTGAGGGGTTTTTTTTTTCCCCATGGGAGACAAGACACAGGCTCTTCAGGACAGAACCAGTAAATATGTTTATGCAACGCTGACCGTCTTTCCCACATTCACGTATTTGGAGTCCGCGCCCCCCCCCCCCGTTCGCCTGCCTCCCTTCCCTCCTGCCCTCCAGACACAGCTGTTATACACATTTCCTCCTCCGACGTGAGTGTGCGACCATGTGTGTCTGGATGACCTCCAGCGGTAAACAGTGGCTTCCCGGCCTGTCACCAGATCTGGGTCCCCCGCCGAGGCCCCCCCCCCCTCCCCCCCGGGCTCCACTTGCCGGTCGCCCTCTTCAAGTCGTGCCGCGCACCTGGACGTGGCGCGGCCCGCTGAGGCAGTTTCTGAGGAAAAAAGTGTGAAAAGATAAATCTGACGTGCTGGTTCTGCTTCAGAAACCACAACTGGAAGCTGTTTGTGTTTCGGGGAGGAAGGTGCTCGTGGTCGTAGTAAGAGCTTTTGCAGAATCCGGCCTCCGTTAGTTATTTACATGGTAGCTCAGTTACAGAACATATGGTTTTGTTTGGCAGTGTTTTGATGCGATAGGATTATTCAAAGTCTCTTTTTTTTTTTATTGTTTTGGGATCTATTAGTACCCATTCAAGTCTCTTGGCTCAATGAAACCATCGACTACTTACAGGCAAATGCAGGTTTATCCACTTATTAGTGCCACTGTTGAAGAATGCACGTATTAAAAACTAGACTACATCATTTATAGACCTTTTACATAAGACTAATAAACGCAAATGCAGTTTTTTGTTTTTTTTTCGTCCACCAGTAGCAAAAGGTGAAAGGCTCTGATAAAAACTGCTGACTCTATGAATTCAGAGCTCAGGTTTCAAAGTTGGACTTAAAAAAAGCGATGCTCTCTATGGAGTAAATGAACGTCGCGGCTCTGGAAAGTCCATGTCGTGGTAGGAAGGTCAATAAAACAAACAAATAATCTAATTCTTTCAATTCACCCCATGATATCATCAGCAGAAGTGCTTTCATGAAGAGTTTTGTATATTTTGGAATAAAAAAAAAAGCTTCTTCAAATGATGTATTGGAAGGGAAAAGATGAGTTTTTCCAAGGAAGCAGAGATCCAGACGTCTTGCCCCCCCCCCGTGATTTCTGGCGGGGGAATGGGCCTTCCAGTCTCATGACTGGACTCTCACTGAAAAAGAAAGACAACCCAGCCGAAACATTATGGAAACGATTCATTTGTGAGGTCGTCTGTTTTGATTTATCGGTGGAAAAAGATGCCATCGCTTGCCTGCGTCTAACCCGCCTCTCTTTTCTCCCCCACAGGAGAGCCCTATTGCTCTGTACAGTTTTATATTGTACTTGTTACCTGGGACTTACGCAAGTACACCCTGAAGGTAAGCGGCACGCCCCATACCTGTCTCACTTTCTCACCTCTTTTTAGGTCTGTGAGCGCAGGAGAGAAACCTGTCGGGCTTCTGAGAGTGCAGGGCAGCGTTCTGCAGTTATTCCTCGCCTGTTTGGTCACGGCCAAAGCACGTAAACACATTGCTGTGAGAATTGGGCCAACCGTTGCCATAACAACAGGTGTTGACTAAGCTAAGTTGAAGGAGCGAGGGAGTGATCGGCTCGTAGATTCAAAGCTTGACCGCTACTCCCAGAAACACTCCTGCCTCCTGCTTCACGTCATGATTTACAGCGTCTGCTTGACAGGCCGTAATAGTCACCATTTCAGATGAAATATGACGGCTACTGCAGAATTTCTTCATTTACAAAGCTTTTACTGAGGATTTCCATACTTTCACTTGTGTAAAAACATCAATAGACACAAAATGAAACAGCGAAGCAAAGAAAAAGGTGTCATTTTAAATGACTGCCTTCAGTAGAGAGAACTTTAACCCTTCACTTCTGTCCTGTTGCTGCTGACAGGACGTGTATTTATCATCAACACAACTCCTCGACCCTTCATGATATCTCAAAAATTCAAAAACAACCAGAAAGGAGAGACTTAGAAGTTTTTAGTGCATATACGTGGCAAATGTTGAACAATAAATCCATCCAATTTGCAGATATTTAAAGTTATTTTGGAAAACAGACCAGAAACACTTACTGTTTGAACATAGGGTTAATAAAAGCATGTTGACCTCACCGAGAACTTAAAATGAAGGCCCCCAAGGAAAAAATAGTAAGAACAAACCAAAAAAAAAAGCATAACCTAATGGAAAAAATTCTCCTTGGTGTTAACATCGACCAAATCAGAGATAAAATATCTGACTGATATCGTCACATCGGCGAGTTCTGGCAGGGGAATAATCAGAAGTGGTGCAGGAGTGACTTATCTAACTGATTAGTTACTTTTCATAAGCTGTAACTGGAAAAAAAAAACCCCACTTCTGTGTTTTGCTGCACCTGAGCCGATGATACCGATAAAGTCGTTCCTCCAAAGCGGCGCCAGCGCCGTCTTCACAAACTGCCTCAAAGTAACAGAAAACGTCAGCCGTCGCAGGATTAATTGACGCTGTGAAGCCTGCTTTAGGGCAATTATAAAGCGGTGTCTGATCTTTTTATGTCTTGGGTTTGTCTTGACGTCCAGTCCTGCAGTGTGTCAGCCTCGGTGTTATGAGATTTGGAGGGTTTTCATGTAACTGAGGGACTTTTGTTTGATGTGGTTGAAGATGTATTTGGACAGCTTTTGATCCCGTCAGCCGCATTTTGTGCCACTCGGCGGTCATTTCCTCTAATGAACAGTTATAGATACAGTCCAGTGAATCGGCCCCCTCACTTCTCAAGTTATTATGATTGGGACTGACAGGGCAAACAGTTCAATAAGGCCGGCGACGCTGCGACTGCTAAACCCACGGCTGGCAAAACCAAAATGTCATCTCGTGTTCATTACACGAAGGCTAAACTTTCTTCTCAAAGTCAAACTGTGGTTTGAAGCTTTGGTTAAAAAGTCAACACTTGGTAATTTGTCTTTGCAATGCTCAAATGTAATGACTTTGTACATTTAAAACAAAATGGCCTTTTTTTTTTTCTAAAAACAACTATTGGAGCACATGTTGAAAACATTGTTTCTGCTTTTTTTAGATTCTTCGATCCGTCCTGGTTGTGGGTTTCTCAGATCTAAATTAGTCTAATTTATTGTTTGACTATTTGCAACCTCATAAAAAGTGGTATTTCAAGCAGGTGAGCACAGCTCCTTTTGTGACACTGGAACTGGTTGGAGGCAGTAAGCAGAGGCCGTCCTGTAATCACTGGAGAGTTTTGAGTGGATCGAGTGGATCCGTATTCTGAATGTGGCAAATTAAAGGAAACGGTGAAGAAAAACACTTCTGTTGATCACCCATCAAGACACAGTGGGCTCTGAAGGATCTCTCTCTCTCTAGATCTTTTCTCTGCCAAAACTCTCCATTGAACCTTGAAGCCAACTGGAAAAATTGAGCCTTTGCAGAGTTTTCCAGTTGTAATGACCCAGCAGCCTTGTTGGGACGAACATGTTCTGACGTAATGCATCCCAGTGAGATGACTGCATTAAGAGTTTGAAACTAATAATGCATGTATAATTACTGGCGTTTCCATGAGCACGATGAAACCGTGACAGAGCTGCTGTCTCTCGCCGTCCCGCTCCTTGAGGCAGGAAGTCGTTGCCTACACTACCCAGGATGCATTTGCAGCTGATAAACACACGTTGGCTGCATTTAAAAGAGCATGTTCATTGGTCGTCTTAGTTGTTTTAGTGCTGCATATAGTTGTTTACTTTCAAATGCTGGTGATTTGTTTAGTTCTGCTTGGAAATTGTGTCCCAGTTTTGGGAGTAGATGCACTTTGAAAGCCCCACACTTGAACAATTTGTGTGCTCTATGGCTGCATAATATTCTGCAAAATAATCTTTACATGCATCGTACGAAATACTGACTGAATTGCAATAAATACACAACATAACTTCCTGCTCATTTTGAGGTCATTCTAAATTAAAGGAAGATAATTAAAAGTATTGCATGAGATAAATATTCATTTTGTGTTTGGTTTGTTGCAGTAACCACTAAAGGATCTTCTTTATTTTTTTAAAAAAAGTAACTAACTGTATTGAAGTAGTGATATTTCAGTAAAACAGCGGTGACTGTGTGTGCATGTCTTTCTCACTGCTTTTAATCTCCTTTTCTTCTTGATTCTGGCTCAGCTTTTATCATTAGAATCTCCACACGAGTGCATACCATGTTAAAACTGCTTTGGCTCGCTAGCTGGAAGCATGCAACCAATTTTCAGCAACTTCGATTCCAAATCTGATGTTGTAGGACATGCACGCAGCATTTCGCTGTGGAGATGGTTCAGAAATTAATTTAGAAAACACGCTCTGGACTGAAACTGTCCAAAGCTCTGACACATGCTTCGGCTGACTTCATGCTGTACGAGGAGTACGGTTACAGAGAGAAGAGTCCTGGATTTGGCACACGGTGGAGCCGTGGGCTGCAGACATGTGTTAAACCCAAGTCTGTAAACTATCCTCTACACATCTAAAACCACGCCATTAATAATACATGCACCAGCAAAAGTACACGTTGTACTGAGATGGAGAGATTGGAGTCGGGAGTCCACAGCCGAAGCCTCGCTGCCAGCTCCTGTTGTCCTTTACAGCAGAGGAGACCACACAGCGAGTGGATGGGCATGCATTAGACCCAACGTATGGCCGTGCTCCTGCTTTATAAAGCCCTGGTGTTTTGGGGAAAGGGAAAGTCTTGCAGTTTAATACAGAACATGGAAAAACCATAAAGAAGGAATAATAAGTCAGATGGGAAAGGCGAGCTCGTATCTACGCTATCGAAGACAGAATTCTGTGGGAATTGATCAAACATTTTGTTAAAACTTACTACTGCTTCATGTTGAATGATCTGACACCCTTTTTTGAGAATCATTACTGTAAAAGAGTTGCAAGATGTTTTCTTTCAAGTGGATAGGTAGACATACGGATTAATAATCAACTTCAGTCGCAAAATTAGTTATACTGAAGAAACACCAACTTATACTATAACAGTCTATATGAATTTAACAAAAAAACAACAACAGAGAATGAATAAATAACTGAGAACAGAATCAAAAGGTAGAAGATACCTCTCTATGAGAGCAGCTCATATAACATGAATGTTTATCAAACCCATGTGTTTCCATTTTTGAACGTTCCAAACTCTTTAATGAAGCAAACCTTGTGAAATAGAAAGACAAGCATTTCATTGAGGTCGTCTCTGGCTGAGCGATGCGCCATCTGTCAGTCCCCCCTCGTCCTTCACACTTTCTTTTATCTCATCAACATTGCTCCCTCGCTTTTTGTATCTTGTCACAAGCAGGGCTTCTGTACACATGTCCCCATTAGACAAGGCCCGGTGGCCACAGGTCAGAATGAGCCCTCGGACAAAAAAGATGGCCGAGGGGCCTCGGTCTGAGATCAGAGTTCATCGGGAGAACAAGAACTGGGACTACTGACACTGGAACGCTGACATGCAGCGTTGGCTGAAAGGCTGGAAAATGTATCCCGTCGTAGCGCCTGGTGGTTTCTGTGGCCGTGTTCTGAAAGTCCAGCCGGACCGAACTGAGCAGAAGCACAGATGAAAGGAGAGATGCTCATGTCCTTCTCATTACCTGCTTAAAGCCTTAAAAAAGAAAGAAAAAAAAAAAAAAAACTAGGTATGAGGAAAGAAAACACTCCTGAAACCGTAACTGAGAATATAACAAACATGCAGACAGACTGACGACTGTCTTCAACAAACCCTCCCAAAACTGCTGCTTTTGTGCCTGAAAACTAGTAATCAATCAATCAAACTTTATGTGTATAGACTTTTTCATGCATGTTATTACAATTCAAACGGCTTGACAGCGTGATAACAAGACAAACCAAGTAAAGACCAGAAAACGGGAACAAAGAACAACAGTAAAATAAATAACACACACACACACAAAATGATTGTTAAGATCAAATGAAATGAAAAGTGAACAAAGCCAAGAGTTACACTCTGTTATACTTTTGTTTAGTTCTTTCAAACCTTAATTACACTCAGGTCCTCAGACTAAACGATGCGCCGTCCTAAGTCTGACGATGCCACTGGAGTCCAACATCAGCAGACTAGCTTTCCTCCGATCACATATCAGTCGTCCGACGAGCAGTGCCACCTTCTTGATGTGAGCTGCTCCTTTTTGAGAATCTGTTTCAAAGCAATGAATGTGCTGCAATTTGTTGAGGCATCAAACGTCTGGCGTTGACTCCAGAAGTCGGGACGGAACCTAAACGGTCAGAAAACGCACAAAACATTCAAACAGGGTCGGCGTACGACTCACACATCATCATTATCCGAGCCGGATGCCTGTTTGGACATAAACCAGTTCTGGACTAAAGTTACACTCACCAGCCGACATAAGCAATTTTGTTGCCTCAAAACCCCAGAGAGTTTATTTTTGTTTGTTTTTCCACTTTTTTTTTTTTTTTTTTTTTTTTTTTTAAATTTCCATGCTTTTTTCCTCCTCCTTTTCATCCTGCAGCATGTGAGCTTCGCTGGTTTGTAAGCAGGCGTTCTGTGCTGACGTTCGGAGTAAGAATAATGCCGCCGCGTCTGACGTCTCTGATCGGCGCTCTGCCTTTATCCTGCCAGGAGGTGGTATTTTAGTGAGATGACGTGAAAATCGACGGAGAAAAAGAAGAAAAAGCCTGAGAAATGAGATTCATCACCCCCTTTGCTTGTTATTGTTGGAATTATTTGACATTTTAGTGGAAAGCAGTGCTTTTTTTAAAGACAAACACGTCTTCCAGATTTTTTTTTTTCTTAGACTTGGAATAAGTTTTCTGAAAGTTGTATTTATGACCTGCAAATTTGCACAGAAAAAAATGCCAAAGCAGCTTAAATGAACCATATGATGAACCTTCAAGAAGAACAACTGACAAGATTATTACGTATCACTCACTAAACAGTTAATTTGATATTTAATCCCTGGACAGATTATTACAACAAACCCTCTGACCTTCCTTATAAAATGAATTATATTTCCACAAATATTATGTTGAACATACATATTAGTAGTTTTGTAACAACTAAAAGTTTGTAATGAGGCTAAATGCATGTGAATTTTCATACTTTTTGCATTTTTCAATGCTGAAAAATCATATGTTGTCCACTTGTAGAGCATAGAGATGCTATTTTTTATCAGAACTATGAAATATGATCAGCGGATTGATCTGAAGTCTCCATTCTTCAGATAAAACTTAAGATTTATCTGCCATTGCACAAAAAGGAGTACTCGACGACAGATGTGAACTTCTTAAATAAGTAGGTGAAATCAGTTGTGTGTCTCACACTTCTCTCTCCCTCCGTTCCAGATGTGGACATCCTCCAGACGTTGGGCCTTAAGGGAGAGACGGCGTCGCGCTCGGTGCCAGCAGGTGTCATTCCGTTCAGATCAGGGATCATCCTCAACCAGAGGGCCAACATCGAGGCTCCACTGCGCTCAATCCTTCCGGCGGCCGTCTGGCCCAACCTGGCACTGGTCCTGAGCGTCCGCTCGCACCGGGTCAACAGCGCTTTCCTCTTCACCCTGCTCTCAGGACGCAAGAAGCTCCTTCTTGGTCTGCAGCTCGTGCCGGGCAAACTGGTCCTCCACACGGGACCGAACACTTCAGTGTCACTGCCGTATGAGCCTCACGATGGCCAGTGGCACCAGCTGGCGGTGGGAATTAACGGACAGAAAGTGACTCTATATGCCTCCTGCGGAGAGCAGAATGTTTCAGCAGACTTTGGGTGGGGCAGCGAGGAGGGACTGGCACCGGAGCTCCAGGGCTCCTTCCTCCTGGGGCGTTCAAGCCAGCAGCAAGCTTCAGCTCACTTCGAGGGCGCCGTCTGCCAGTTTGACCTGGTTCCTTCTGCACAGGCAGCTCACAACTACTGCAGGTACATTAAGAAACAGTGCAGGGAAGCCGACACGTACAGGCCTAACCTCCCCCCTCTGCTGCCTATCCTACCACGAGAGAGAAACATCACAGCTACTGCTGCTACCCCTAAACGCGCCGGCCCGGTAACCGCCAGGAAAACCACGGGGTTCAGCCTCGCCAGGAGTGTCGCCGCCGCTGCCTCGGCTGTCAGACACGCGGCCTCCTCCCAAACGGTGAGGCCGAGCCACGGCACCGTTTCCACCCCGCTGCTGGGTACCGCCATGCCGGTCACGGTCCAGCTCGGTTTGGTTTCCCCACCTCTCAAGACCAGGGCCGAAACCGTCACGGCCCCACTCAGGACAGCAGCGCCACCCACAAGACCACCGACCCCCAAGCCCACGACTTCTAAAACTACGAACCAGAAGCCCGTTAAGCCCACTTCCCCGAAGCCCACCCCTCAGAACAGCTCGAAAAAGGCAGTGACGGGAACAGACAAGCAGAAGAAGCCAACGGTTCCTGCTACATCCAGCCCCAAACCCTCCAAGACACAGTCTGACTCTGTCCTCGTCAACCAAGGTGCCGTCACCAAGAAACCGCAGCCCACCACAGCCAAGAAGCCATCTCCCAAACCCAAAGTCGCACCGTCCAAAGCCACTCCGTCCAAACCTAGCACCAGCCCCGTCAAGATTGTCCCTTCAAAACCAACAATATCCAAAATCACTCCCTCAAAGTCAACAATCAACAAAACTGCGGCGTCTAAAACCCCCAAGCCAGTCTCTAAACCCATTACCAAGCCAACCAAGCAGACCAGAACTACCAAGGCTCCAGTCACCGTGCGGCCGACCAAGCCTCCGTACAACCGGGTAACGCCGCCTGCTACCGACGGCTTCCTGAGCTGGGAGGTGCCGCCGACACAGTTCTCCCTGCTGGCTGGACCTGTGGGACAGAAAGGAGAAATAGGCATGCCGGTAAGAGTCTCTGTTTGCTGAGAATGAGTGTGTGTGTGCAAAAGCAGTTTAAAGAAAGGAAAACCAACACTAAGGGTTGTGTAAAGCAACAGTGATTAAGAAACTAGCGTAGGTTTTTTTATTTTTAACATGATACATTACATGAGTAAAGATTTAAAACGGCCTCCAAAAGTGTATCAGTCAGATCTTCACCAAAGTGGGTCCAGCTCTCGAAGGATTGGAAATAGGATCCTGCTGCGATAGTTGGTTAAAATGGTTCTTCGCTTCTCCCACAGAGGTGCGATCTTCCCTTTTCTTGCTTCTACTTTCTTTTTCTTCAATGCACAGAAACCTGCGGGCGGGGCGTGACGTGTCAGGTCTGACGCCTTGCCGTCTCAGCACCAGATTCCTCTGTCGGAGGGTGCTAGTGGAGGTCGCACGGCCCCGTTTCAAAGCCAAGTCAAGGGTCAAAGCAGTCAGTAAACATTCGGCTTCCCAATGCGTTCGCAGAGGTGGGCCAGGCCTTTCACTGTCCCTCGACACAGGAACACTGAGCCAGCCATTTTTTTTTTTTTTTTGCCTTTGTCAGAGTTCAGTCCAAGCCTCCATCAGTTCCTTTCGGGTTTATTTATGCGTTGCCAGTTGCGATACGACCGTCTCATGGCACCCTCGAGTTAAAAACCCGGCAATTCCACATGAGCAAGCAAAGCAGCCGTGGAAAGACGAAGCCTCCAGCGGATCCAGTTTCAGAGATGGCGACTTTCTGCTTGGTATTCGTGTCGTCTCAACCAACCACTGAGATCAAATTAAGCTCCACGTTTCATTTTCAGTAATGGATAAATTGTTACTGCTTCTGAATAAGGTGAAGTGAAATATGTGCTTTCCATACAGCTATACCAATATTTAACTTGCGAACGATAACATACAGAACTTTCATGACTTCATAAAGTGCATATAACTGCTCACCTTCTTATATAGAAGCAGAAATTGCTCCTCAGTGTCTGAGTCTGAGCAGCAGTGTGTAATTTGCCGCTGCAGACGGCAGAGTACAGTGTCTAGGAGTTACCTCTGCGCCGATGTTCGCGCCACACTTTACTGTCATTACAATGAACCAAATTACTGTCATCCCGAAAGCAGCAGCTGTTATCCTGACATAAAATGCTGTAATCTACCATCGGAAATAGATTGAATTGGAGAGTCAGTAAACAGTTGGCTTTTGCCAAAAGGACTGTCTGCACCAAATGAAAGTGCTGGCGATATGTTGAGGTTGATATTATACCAAACATATGGTCAGCTACACCGATCTGAGAAACCAGAAACATCCAGAACGGTTCAGAGCAAGAAAACAAAAATCCTTACATTTCTGCTGGACTTTCCATTGAATGTGTATGAAAGCATGTGTTTCAGATGTTATGACAGCGTCGGGTAATGTTGGACATCGTCGGGTATTTATTGAAAGTGCTCATGTGTGCATGTGCACACGTGGGTATTTGCGTGCATGTGTGTACGGCTGTACGTCTCAGTGGGTTAGTCGAGGAAGCCAGTGTTGCATCTGTTACAGCACGGCTCAGATTCTTTCAAACACACATGCCGTGCACATCACTCTCTTCCACCAGCACAGTATTTCACTCTCTGACAAGACTGCAGAGTCTTCATTACAGAGGTTTTCAGTCATCACATGATACATCCAGCCAGAAAAAAGGCCTGCCCAACTACAGACGTGCCATGAAGTCATGTCAGTCACCTTTATTAGCTTGATGCAGGCTTTTAGATTTGTTATTGATTGCTTTAGTTACCTGAAAAATTATCTACCATCTGAGGAGGTAGGGGTGTGTTCCTCCTCCTGAAAGGCCTCAAGCTCCTCATTCAGCTTCACAAATGACTTCCTGTGTTCCTCTGCACAGCTGAATGTTGTTTACACGTCATGAACCTTCAGAGCTTCAGTTTTAATCTGATAATTGTTCACCTGAGGATGTGCTGGCACCGAGAATCCATTTAATTTGAACCCGAGTGGACGGTTTTCTAAATTCCATGCCTATGCACACTTCTGTGTTCATTTAAGTACCTGGAGGTTGCCTGTAAATAAGCACTCCCACAGCTATGAAGCTTTAAAATGGACTTACTTTGTCAAATTACGCCACTGAGGTACAAATTTGCACTGTGTAGTTGTAGATTTAAAAGCTCATCAAATAGGAACCGATAATGCCTTTTCACAGAGAGACCGTGGCTTCAGACTTTCTCCAAGGCACCACCAGCAAGTCCAAACATCCTACCTGAAAACGGCGTCTGCCATCACGTTTTCTTTGATTGAAGAATGCTCACTGATGTGGGAATTTCAAGCGACTCTCACCTCTAAAAAGCCAGAGATAGACACGGTCCAGGATGGACAGGTGCAAACAGGGTAATAAACAAGCGAGTGTGAAGAAGAGCGGCTAAAGCAGGGGGTGGAGGCGTGACGACTGACAGGAGAGCGTGTTGACGCTGCTGACGGATCTTCGGGCCACCATCGAGGACGCCACCTGCAACAGTAGGGGTGGTCTCCGACACGGACGCCTGTGGAGGGGTGGCGGTCTCCAGAGAGATATACTTAAGGCATGCTGTTCACAGGAAGTGGTTACAATCAAAACGTGCGACGTGTGGATGTTTCGACCCTTTTTATGATGAATTTGACTTCTGATAGAGATTCTCTTTGAAATACATTGTCGAGAGACGGAGGTAAATATTAGCCATGGATAAGACGAGCTGACTTGTTCTCACTGTTTACAAGAAATGTTTGTCTTTGTCAACTTCATGAGAATTACTTAAACTAAACATTCAGTTCCAGAAATGTACATTTCGGGCTCCGTTTACACAGCTGTTCCATCGTTTTTGCATTTTTATTTCAGACACGTTTCGCAATGTTTTGAACACACTGTCTGTTCCCATGGAAACGGCAGAAATGCTGAACGCAATGCAGTCTTCATTTTGGGACACTAGTAGTTTCTGTTGTTTGTTTTTGTTATGATAGCACACACACACACACACACACACACACACACACACACACGAGCGCACACAGATTATACAGTATAAACATTACCAGTAGGAGTACAGAGACGTTTTTTCATGGCCAGACGGTGAAGTTGGGTTGCTGCTGTTACAGGAGAGAACGTGGATTGGGATTCGTGACACGCTGGAGGCAAACCTTGTTTTTATCGTCCATCTACTGAGCATGTGCAGAACTATTTACTCTGGCTGTGGCGTGCATGCGCAGTAGCATTCAGAAAAACTGCATCTTCCTCTGTTTGTACAGAGATGGAGTCAGTGTGTTCATAAAGATGCGTTTTTTTTTTCCCCGTTTCCAAGTATCAGAAGTTTTTTGCAAACAGATGTCTGAATGCAGATTTACTCCGGGACCCCGAGTCGTGTCGGTCGGCCTCGTCGGCCAAAGTAACCACCGGCGTTCTGTTTTCCCTCACTTCTCCTTTTCCTCTTTTTTGATTAAAAGAAAACGCCAGCCTGATAAAGACACACAGGGGCATTGAGTGGCGCAGGAAATGACCTGTTATTTCTAGTGTTTCTACGGTTTCCTGCCGCGCGGGCTCGGGACGTCTTGACGGATCAGGCCGAGCTCTCATCACCCTGAGATGGAATTGCTTCGGAGGGGAAAAGGTGTCACCTTCTCGACACAGTGCAGCCTGTGTGATGCAGCCGTGTTCGCTGCGGGCGAACAGGGGCTCAATGCCCCGACCAGCTTTGACAGAGCGTTGCAGATAAAAATGTCTTGGGCTTTTGAATCGGGTGGTTTTCATGCGTGGCTGACTCGGTGATCTCTCTCCAGGGACTGCCGGGACCTCCAGGGAAGACGGGCCTGCCAGGCAAGAGGGGTGATCGAGTAAGTCTCCTTCAATCCCTCACAGCCACATCAAACACACTCCCATCTGTGGATCGACTGTCTCGGACTCCGCTCTCGATGCATACATGCATACTGTGTGCACTGTGTCCTTTACTGCCGCTGAGCGAAGGTTCGAGCTCAGATAATAACCGCCTCGGCAGAGACGTGGTTCAGAAACCCAGACAAGCGAAGACATTTAGTTTTGTGTCTCTCTTTGAAGCCTAAAAGGTAAACTCTTGGACTTTTTTTCCCCCTGCAGTTTCAGTCATAATCTGCAAAGCCAGGCTTTGAAATTCCTCCTGTCAGGCACGTGACACACGCAAACTCTCTCCAACTCTGACACACAGAGTTTTTCTATGCAGGCAGATAGAGCGTATTCACCATAGGCCTGCGAGTGCTGACCTCCCACCCCTACGCATAAACAGGAAAGCTCCTATAAAGACGGCCTTTCAAAAGGCTGCCTGTGCCACAGGATGCCTAATAAAAGCACTGTAAACAGACAGAGAACACATGGCTCCGCTGGACTTTCTTCTCCTGCTGCAGCAGGCCGCGCTAACACTTCAGAGGAATCCCATTCCCCACTGATAAAAAGCCTCTTTTTCTTTTTTTTTCTTTTTTTTTCCCAAGGAAGCTCAAGAGATATAGTCTCATTCAAGAGTTTTCTTTCTTCCTCCTGTTTCTCTTTGTCCCTGACATATGGACACTGACACTGCTTTGAACTGTATAAACAGAGCCTAGAAGTGTTTCTGATTCAGACCAAACTCAGCTGTTCGTTCCGGCTCCCATGCTTCCCTTGATTTCTTGGCGTTAGCAGTTTTAGCGTTTGCAGTGAATTCCCTATGCATCCCACCATAAGCAACGTCCCATTTATCGTTGCAGCTGACTATCTGGATGCATGCGCCCGGTGTTTTGATGTTTGTATTGCTCTTTACTCTGTGTTTACATCTCCGTCTGAGTCTGAGAAACCCTTAAGCTAAAGTCTCTGTGATCCCCCACCACAATAGATGTATAAAGAGGTCTTTGTGTGGCTCTGATTAAAGCTATTTAAGCCCCATCAGCACCTCCCATTTCATCTGTAGTCGCAGTTCCACAGCATCGGGCTCACGTAGGTCTATCTCCTGTGATCTCAATCAAACGTGCCTGGAGTTACACTTCAGTGGGGATTAAATATATGTGCACCTTTTTAAGGTAGATCAAAATCTCTGCATCTGAGGGTGAAGAATAAGAAAACTGCGCTCTGTAACCTTACGTAACCCCAAAGCCTGGCCCGGTTTGGACGGTTCAACTTTAACTTGTCCTTGGTAAAAGCTCCGCCGTCCGTGTCAAACCTCGTCCATCAGCACTCCGCATCGACCAATCGCCTCAAACCGATTGACATCCCGGCGGTTCAGACGCGGCCTTTTGTCCGCCGCCGTGAAGCAGCTGCTGAGCCGCCGGCAGCTTTGTCAGTGGAGGTGGTCGGTTTGCAGAGCGCAAACAATGAAAACAAGCCTTTTCAATAAAAAAAGCACTTGTAAAGGCCGTCGGGTTTGATGCCGGCGGGTCACTCGCAAACGCACCACCAGCGTCTGACCTCATAGTCATTGTGTTTAACGCACACACACGTTAGTGCTCACACGGCCAGTGTGTGTGTGTGCACACCACAGCGCTAATCCCACAATGTTTAGCACAGACATATGTGGCTATGTTTATAACCAGCCTATATAAAGAGGGAGAGGATTAAGGAGGTTTTTTTTTTTGTCAACAAGAGCATTTTTCAAGTTTAATTACAGCTGTCATGTGTGTGTGTGTGTGTGTGTGCAAACTGCTCTTACACAGATTTACACACATGCAAACGCGCACAAGCTGTGCAGACGATCCCCTCTTGTCCAGATGAGAGTGTGGTTTCAATTTGGACTAAAGCAGTCCGCTTGTTTATCACTAAAGAAATTACCTCCAAACCTGAATTTCAGCCTCGGGCTGCAGCCCAGCAGCCGGCGAAGCAGGAGTCGATCAGACGCTTCGTCCTCTGCGAGAAGCCCTCCGGCTGACGGAACCTCCGCCGGAGTTTTCTACGATTCTCTCTATGAGCCTCGGATTACTGGAAGTCTGTGTGATGACACAGAGCACCATTGAGCCCAAGAAGCACCACCCATGAACCTTGACCTCTGATCCCACGCATGTGAGTGCGAGATGCCGTAACGATGGCAACGGCGGCCGGTACAGAAGCTTCTGGTCGGCGTCCATGAATAGGCCGGGCTGAGCTTTTTTTCTTTTTCGAGTTTGTGGGTGTGTGTGTGTGTGTGTGAGGGCGACGGTGGTAGAAGGGTGTGAGAGGAAACGTGGACGCGTCACGAGAGCGCAGGGCCTTTATCTACAGCAGGGCTGGCTGCGCGTATTCGTCTGGAGCCCGGCAAGTCAAAAGCCTCTTTGTTTGGGGGGGAAAAAAAAAATCTCTGTCACCCATCTTTCCTCAGGCTTCCCCTCTGAACCTCTCCTCTGTCACTAAACAAACTCCCCCCATCCTCCTTCACCTGCCCGAGCACAGATTCCAGATGGGCACGCACAAACCCAAAAACCAGGGCTATAAACCATTCACCAACAAATACTTGCGCTAATCTCTGCCGGAGGCCGTGCGCTGGCCTGGTTTGGTAACGTCAGGCAACTGATCAACTTTTAATGCTCCTTGAAATCCCCAAAGTGTGCATGGGTTTCTGGAATATTAATGTAATAAGCTCCAGGATTGTAAAACTCACAGAGCGTAGTCAAAGTCCCTCATTTTTCAATGCTTTTTGGAGCTTTAAGACATTTCTTAACACCGGATTTTCACTGCTTTGGCATAAGATAAGCCCGAGGTTCCCACAGTCGCTCTTTAATTTGTCCTTTGCCTTTATGACCTGTTATAGTTCTTGTTGCACATTGTGTTAAAAACTAGTTTGGATTACTTACTTTTCCATTTATGATGTACTCCAGATTACTGTTTGAGGAAGTTTGCAGCTCATTCATTGTGTCTGCTTTTGTAATTATGAAGTTTTATTGTGATTTCTGTGGGATCTGTCTGCAAATTCCTCTGTTTTCTCTCTTGTACAAGCGAGGCGTGCTCGTAAGAGTTTAACAAACGAGGAAATCTTTCCCTCGATCCTTTAAGGCAAAGTTTCTGCTGTGTGTTTATGTATTTGTGTGTGTGTGTGTGTGTGTGCGCCGATCTTTAATTATGAAGACATCCCAGCGGTTTCACATGCTCTCTTGATCTAATGTTAGTTAATCAGACGTTGCCCCTTGGGCTCGCATTTGGCACAGCATCACACGGCGTGTCTTTTATCTTTAATACGGCCACTGCGTATACATTTAAAATGTCTTTTATGAGCTGCTGTTGAAAGTCAGACCATGTTTACAGCACAGCCCATTAAAAGGCCCTGTGTCTGAAATGTTTTGTGTGGGAAGGTAACGTCGGGCACGATGCACCTCGGCTGTAGGTTGCACATATGGTGCAGGGATAGATATTCATACACCACAGAGCTGCATGGAACATGTGGATCTTTCATTTCCTTCGAGTTCCTCGTCTGCTGGGAGTCGGTATGAATTGCACTGAGCTTGCAGGATTTCGCCGCCACAGGAACCACAGTCACGCCTTGCTTCGCTGCTCGGAGGCCGGTGGCTTTTTATTGGATAGCCGTCAGCGTGCGTGCTCGCGCCCCGCCCCGGGCTTCTCTAATTAGACACCTGTTGAGCGAGAAGAGTTACACGACGGGGAGGCAGCTGCCCAGAATCGAACCGTGGGTGCCAGCCGATGCCCGCCCGCCCACCAGCGCACTGCCCAGCCTGCGGCTCCACCACAGGGTTAATTTTGAAGCATGTAATTCAAACATGTCTAGTTTGTTTAAGTTTTATTTGGGGCACAACAGCGTCCTTTAACACCGTCTGGACCGACCGGCAGCTCTCGAGGAATGTGTGCAAAACCGAAAATCGAAATAAGAACGTGGGCAGCAGAGAGGCGAGATCTTTAAGAGCCGAGACGGATGGGATCAAAAATATATGAGAGAGTTAAAAAAAAACAGGTCACGGTTTGGAAATCCTGACTCAAGAAACAGATAACAGATCCGACACACGCTGAGTAACTTCCTGTCCATTCGTTGATGAATCAGACATGACTGTCGTCAAAGCGCAGGATCGGTAACGGAGGAACGGATTGATGCTGTCATGTCTCCTCTGGACGGTCTGTTTTTAAGCTTTGCTTGTTTGAACTCGTATGGCTTCTTCTTCTTTTTTTTTTCTTTTTTTTTTTTTGTAGACCTGTATAACCCAAGCCAACCCCGGGAGCTTTTTTCTGGTCCTCCTCTGGGGGATAACAGAGAGCTGCCTGTCTGAACGTCGGTGGATGTTTGGGTTCGATGCTGCTCAGCAGATTATAACATAATAGCTTCCCGATTTGTTTTGACTCACCTCAGTGGAAGTCAGTGAGCCAGCGTTCAAAGCAGTTTTTAGCTCTTCTTTTTCCGGCCCCTGTCTCACTCGATCAACCCCCTGACCCGGGACGGGGGTGAGGTTAGGGGCCCAGAGGTGCCACACCACGTGGAGGGCAGGCGCAAAGGTCAGCGGTCCACAGGAAAGAGTCGCTCAGAGGAAGAGGAGTCAGACAGACAGATGAAAGGATCGAGACGGAGCCGCCCCCCCCCCCCCTCCTCTATCTGTCTGCAGCCCGTTGTTCCAACCAAAGAAAGATTGGTGCATATTCATTCTCCGGCTTCCAGGGTTTTTTTTTTTCTTTCTGCCAAATTGCCCCACAGGGGCGGCTGGACAGAGCGGGACGGCTCACGTTACCGGTGCGCCGCCGCCGCCGCCGCTGCACATCTCGCTTTGCGTTCGTTTCCTCGGCGGCTGCCAGCGCGGACAGGAAGGCTCACCGCTGCAGGAACTCAAAATGTTATGATCTGCATTACTCATTAAGACGCCCGGCAAGCGTGTGTGTGTTTGTTTGCATGTGTGTACGTGCGAGTGAGTGTGCGCACTGGGGGTGGGCGGCGGCTTCGGTGGGAGGGCAGGAGTGTATAGGCAACAGGAGGCAGGAAAACCACATCCATATGGTGAAGCCGCTCCAGAGAGCCCCATTTTCCATCAGCCTCAACCCCCTACACCAAATACCTCGCCACACACACACACACACACGCAGGCATCGTCAGTGTATAAGAAAACAATGTAAAATAAGCTGAAATCTGAGGTTCTCCAGGCAGATTGGACCCCCTCCTCCTCCTCCCTCCCGTCTGCATCACTTCCAGCCCAGCGTGCAGATTGATTGAGATCTCCGTCACCTTTTGATTGTGTTTCCCCTTCTTTTGTGGCTTTTCCACAGGGTGCTCCTGGTCCTCAAGGAAACCCCGGCCGATCTGGTCCACCCGGGTTCAAGGTACCCACTCCTAGTTTAACCCGCAGTCACAAGCAGACCTTTCTTCCTCCCCCCCGCTTCCCCACCCTCACAAGACCCCCTCTGCCATGTTGGTTTTTCCTCACTAAACAGCTACATCATTATGTTCCCACCTCTGCCTCTCATTTCATAGCGAACCTAAGATCTTTTCTGAGGAATAATCCTGCGGGGACGTCTTACGTTTTCAGTTTTTTTTTTTCTAGATCAGCTGGAACCCATAAAGAGCAACAAGGGTAATGGAGTTTTATGGCTGGAGAATCAGGGCCATCTAAGTTCACCGCAGGGCGGACGCAGGACTACAGACACCTCGGTGCTTCATACTGCGCACCCGTATGACTTTAACATATGTGCTGTCGAGGTCGGCGTTGGGCTTCCCTGTTATATTTCAGCCGAGGCTTCAATAACTGTCAACCGGCTGACAGAAATTTACCAACAACTGTTTTTACCATGACTTATTTGTTTTGAGGCTTTTTAAACTGAAAGATTCCACCTTTGCCTAAAAATTAGTGTTTTCTTTAGTCTTTTATAGAGAAAAACCCAATATCGTTTGGTTGTGGACTTTTGGTTTTTACTAAATAAGAATTTTTTTGTAGAAAACTCCAATAATTCAAAACAAATAGATACTCAAATAAAGTAAAGGCTGCAGCCCAAATGTACTTTTCTTTTTTGTGTGACTTTTTCGCGTTGCCAAATTAGCCCCTCAAACTCAGAATCTCAGTTGATATGTTGCTCCCGTGTCAGTCGAGTGTGTGTCAATATTTCCACTGCCATTTGAGCATCGGGAGGAAAAAACACACATTGCATTGACACCGGCGGGGTCAAAGTGATTTATCAGAGCTCAAGGGAAACACGTTAAACGTCGGAAAGTGAGAACTTCAAATAAATCTGTCCATTTTTAACGTGTGAACAGGAGGTGACCCTGGCCAAGACAAATCCTCCACGTCCCTCATGTGATTGTCTGGGCTGATCTACGTCTCGGCAAACACCCTTGACCTCCGACACTGTGTGCTCAGACGACGGGACGAGGAGCAATACCTGTATTTTAAGTGTATTATAAAAATGCCTTAGACAAACGACAACTGCGGTGACACCGCTGACCCCTGACCTTTATAAAGGTCCCTCTGGGACGGACGGCGTTTTTCTCTTTGACGTGTTTTAAGATTTTCCTTTCTCAGACTTTAATGAGTTTCTGGCCTGCAGTTGGACTTCTTCAGAAATGCCAGTGTACAGTTTCTGAATCAGAGTTAAATGACAGTGTCAATATAGCTCCAGTGCTCTTATAATAAATATTCCGCACAACCAGCAGCTTAAAATCCTTCAGTTGTGTTTTTTTTTTGTATTTGGAGACACTTATATAGCAATATATTACCTTGACGTCCTGTGATCTGTGATATAAGCTTTCTGCCAGCTGCGGCATCATATTTAAACGACTTGATTTCGATCTTGATGGAAAGAAATGCTTTTCTAAATCTGTTTTCAATTTCTCTGAGCACACAAGATTAATTTCTAGACGGAGTTACAGCTTGATCTTTTTATTTTCACTGTACTTTTCCAATTTTCTTCTCTTTTCTTTTGTATAAAATGGATATTTCAGTTTGTTTTACAAAGACAGATTAGAATTTTCTTATTGCGCCTAAGAAATTCACTGATAAAATGTCTGAAAAAAGGACTTTAAGGTGCAGAAATACTCAAAAATGTATCAATAAATCAAGAAATACTTCATATTGGGATAAGACAGAGGTGGCTACAGCTGCAAGAGCTCACACCTGCAGGAAAATTAGTGTTACCAGCGAGCCTCATATGGATTTTTGTTTGTTTTGACGATGGGAGGAAACCAGTGAAATCCCATACATGCTCTGGACTCACACCAGGGAGCTTCTCACTATAGAGCAGGGGTGCTAACCACTACTCCACCGTGCCCCCCCTCCAACCAGCAGTCTGATTTTCATCACATTTCAGCAGCCAGTCTCATTTCAGACGAGAGTCTCTGTGGCTTCTACCGGAGTGTTTTGGTTAACAAGATGTATGTTTGTACAGTTTTTTGGCACAACCAGCTGTTTTTACTTCTAATGAAGAAAAGCTTCAAGGGGCTTAGGGCGGCCTCATGGCTAGAAGAATCGCGCAGAATTTGAAAAATGTGCCTCGATTGGTTAACAAAGCTGAGCAAATGGACCAGAAACAGCAGTAAAGTTCCTGTCTTACCGGGGTGCCAGAAATTGTTAAATTAGCAAAGGAGTTTCCAAAATATTTTCAAACACTCGCAGCGGACGCAATTTCCTCGTCGACTTATCCGACTTGCACCCTTTTCACTTCTGTCTCTGCACATTAGGGAGAGCAAGAACTGAGGCTCTTTCACCTTCATTCAGCGTCTTCTGCACTTCTTTTCTGAGCTCCGTTTCGCTTGGCGTCTGATGACAGCGTTATGTAAACTGTGTGAATATGTAAAGTGAGTTTCAGTGGAGTCGGTGTGATTTCCGATCCGTAGCTTCGATGTGCCGAACCTTGCCGATTGTTACTCGCCTGCAGCGTTAACCTTTTCCCCTCTGTCTGAATGAGACGTGCTGGCCGCTGAAACCGTGTGCTAATTTGATGACCGGTCAGATGCTGTCAGTTCGAGAGCACAGCGGGAGCTGCGTAACTTTCACACAAAGTCGTCCTTTGTGCTTGTCTGTCTTCTCAGGGGAAAAAAGGAGACCCTGGCATTTCACCCGGACCCGCACCTCCAGGAGAGAAGGTATTATATCCCGCCTTTACTCTCATGCTTCATTAGTCAACAACAATGTCCTGCTTGACAACACGCAGCGTGTTTGTGGCATTTTTTTCCCCCTTCTCGCTTATTTGGACATTGTGGCTTTGTGTTGCAGGGAGACACAGGGATCCTTGGCCTGGTTGGACTGCCTGGACCAGAAGGTCGAAAGGTAAGTCCCGACGGCTCCTGTCCTGTCCTACCAGCCCAGTCACTTCAGTATGGCTCAAACATGTTTAAGGAACCATTCACCAGCTAACGATGGCTGTAAGCAGCGAGCTCACATCCTGGAACGGTTGATATTTGGTCACCGCATGAATCACGTCTTCTGTTGTGTCTTTATGGTTGTGTTTGCATGCAAACATCTTCCCCTTGTCTCCTCTTAAATTCTCCCCATCAGTCTTTTCCTTCTGCACTCGCCATATTTTCCATATGTTCCCTTGATCCTGCAAAGAGAAGACTGAGCGTTGGATGAAGGGAGAAGGTTTTATCAGCAGGATGAAGAGGATGGGAAACTTACCACCCCATTAAAAGTTACTGTAGGTCAGGCTGAGGGACAGAAAGTGGGACACAGCCTTTATTAGGTGGCAGTATAATCACCACAGGCTGAACTTTAGGTTCGAGAAGAAGGTCTGAGCTGTCAGCTGCAAACAGGTAAACAGGTTCATGACTCTGCAAATGCATTCCTGCGTCTGCCTGTGTACATAAAGCAGACATCAAGCTATAGCTGTCTGCTCAGCAAGCAGGCTCGTCCCCCGAGGAGCCTTCAGCAGTTTCAGGCCGAGTGGAAAGATTGTATAAAAACAGTGAAGCTCAGCATATTGGGGGAAGAAGAAAAAAATGCAAAATTTCACCCAAAACTATCGTTCAGCTTTCTGTGGCCACCTGAGAGGAAGACTGGGCTAAGTAATGGAAAACTGGCTGAAGCAGTGAGATCAAGGTAGTGAGGGATCTTTAAAAAGAAGTCCATGAAGCGGTGGAACGGTTTTCTGCATGTCGTGTTTGGACAGGATGAAAATGAAGAGTATATTGATCATTTAAGATGCTTATAAAGGCTCCTGGTCACATTGTGCATCAGAAACCGTGCAGCCAGGCGCCCATTTCAAAGAAAACAGAAGAATCAGTTGTAATTGAGCCTAGCAGGTAGACTGCCTGCGTTTCGGCGGAGGTGTGACGCTGCTCTGCGTCTGCGGGCTTTTCTCTGCAGCACGGCGGCAGCCTGCACTTCAGTTGGACGGCTACTTGAAGCTCAACATATGGCTTTTGTTAGGAGTCTGCTTTTTTTCTGTGTGTTGTGTGTGTCTGTGTCCGTTTGTGTGCCTCTGCCTCACACACGCGCACACACACACACACGCTCAGACAGAATGGAAAAAAACGTAAAACCGATGGAAAACCCTCCCAGATTCCTCGCAAACCCAAATGGCAGTGATGTATATGAAGCCGGGCTGCAGGTGACTCTGAAGCAGCGTCTTTGTTTTAAAGCTGGAGAACCTGGTGGGGGTGGAAAAGTGTTTTCTGTCTGCACACACTGCGATGATGAGCTCTGCAGAGTCAGCAGGTCCTCTTAATAAAGCCCCGGGGCGTGTTGTACTCATCGCGGTGACGCCGCGGCGTTTTGACCTGGGGGGGGTCTTTTACCATGGCGACTTCATGAAAACACACGCAGCCTGACCTCATGAGGGAAGGCCTCAGGTATTGGTCACTGAACCGCAGACACGTCGACTGTAAAGGAAACTTGTTAAGTTAACTGCGAGCAGTCGGCTTCCTCTCCGACGTGAAGCGTCTTGTTAACCCGTTGCCACCCTGCAGCAGCAGCAGCGGCGGCGGCGGCGCTCGGCAGCGTGTTGCGTTTCTCGGCCGCCGGCCTCTAATAAGCCCCGGTCCGTGACGGACGTGTGAGTCAGGCCGCCGAGCCGTCGGCGCTCAAACAGGCTTTGTTCTGCGTCTCAGGTGGAAAATCCCCAGGCGTGTCCCGTCTCCCGTCTCCCGCTGACGCTCCGAGGCCGAGGTTAATGCAATATTGACAGGAAATAACGACGTTTAAGGCCGCGGCGTTCGCGCTCAGAGGCCACCCTGAAACCGCCGTGCGCTGTTTCTTCCTCTCCGCGCTGTTTATGTCGCTCCGTCTGGTTTGCTTGGATTTCTGTGGTTTAGGAAAACGGGACAACAGCAGCTTTTCTCTCTGGGCGCTCCTGTGTTTTTCCCTACCTTCCTCCTCTCACATACACACACACACACACACACACACACACACACACACACACACACACACACACACACGTACGCCCCCTAAATCAGCCCGCGTTTGACTCTTCAGCCGGGAATTCTGGAATCCGGCTGCCGGTTTTCCATGGAAAACTTTAATGGGGAAAGCAGCGGCGCTTTAAAATTGCGATAGCGGCGTGTGATTTTACACCCTCAGACAAGCCAAGCATGTTCCGCTCTGTACAACATTTGTTCTCGTGAGCCGAGTGCGAATGTCTTTTCAGCATGGCGGGCAGGGTCAGGCAGAGGGAACCTCCTGCAGCCAAAACCTCAGCTGCGAGGACGAGGCCGCGGTGCGAGCCTCACCTCGCCGCCGCCGTCGCTCCGTGTCTTCCAGCTGACCTGCTGTTCTCTCTCCTCTGCGTCTGTCTTTCACACCGTCTGTGCTTCTTCCACATGAAAGCCGGATCTTAATATCTGGTAGCGCTGGAACTATTCCTTTGCAGGGTTTTAACTGCTCAGAAGTGCTGATCTCGACTAACCGCAGTGATATCTGTCTTCTCGTTCAACTCTTTGCAGTAAATCCAACATTGGGGTTTTTTTCTAAGCCGTTTCCCCAAAACCCTCGCAGTTTTCTGTCTGTTTTATAGCTCTTTTTACTCGAGAGCAGTTCTGGTTGTTCTGTTGACGATGAATGATACGTCTGACCCCCTGCAGTTTCATTATATTTGCAAATTCTTTGACGGTAGACAGAAGTACCACATGTTGAAATACTGCATGATTTACTTTATGCTCCTGTTTTCCTTTTTAAGGTGCTTATTCCTGTCACCTTATAGAACCATGAGTCCCATTGTCTGCTTGTGTGGAGTTTGCATGTTCTCCCTGGCATTGCATGTTTGATTTTTTTCTTTCTCCCAAGAGTCCGTAAACATGAGCATATCGGGTGAGCCTGAATCATGTGTGTATGTGAGTGTTTTCCCATCAAACATTTGTGAGAACCACTTTGTTTAGATTACTGTTATGAATCGATTATTGTTTAAGTTCCTACCAGATACTCTTGAGTTACTTCTTCTCTCTGTCCTTTTCGCTGCACTCACTGAAGCTGTTGTGTGACGTTGACTTAGTCCTGTATCCCCTTTACCTGCAGCATGTAGGCATAAATGCTACTTCACATTCAAAAGATAAACGTCACTTTTTATATTGATTAGCATCAGTCAGTTTCTTTTAAAAGCTGCTAATGTCAACATTGAAAAGCATCTTCCTCTTGCTAAGGATCTAGTCAATTAACCCCACTTCGTTTTAAAGAAATAATCACTGATTCTCATCATAAATCTTGAACATAGTGGAAAACACTCAGGGTAAATCTATAAATTCATTTTCCACGAATTGAACATAAAACCCGGCGACTGACTGAGTCTTAGTGGAAGTAGCTCTAAAGTCAGTATGAAGCTGGACAGCTGCAATCTCATCCATCAACACCTATGTACACTCAGCGGTGCGTCTGCAATGTTTTGGGAAGTTATGACTGTCCAGAGACGCATAACGCGGAGTCCGTGCTTAAAAGAAGTCTGCATGTACATGTGCTTTTCACATATGTGCCATTCAGACATGCGTGATGCCTTTACGTTGAGCAATGGTTGGACTCTCTGACACAGAGAAGTTTCCACACAGCATGGCACACAAACCAAAAAATGTACGATGAATTAACTCTCGTAGCAGCTGCTGTTTACTCTTTTGCATGATTTCCCTTTAAAACAGCGTCCAAACCACAGTCCTCCCAACAAGAGCCCCTTTCTGAATGCAGAATAGTCTGATATAATGTGCTTTTCCCCCCCGCCGGGGCGAGACGTCGTGTTAATCACACTCATGTTCTGTTTTTTTGCACGGCGTTTTATCATCCGACGTTAATCTGAATCTCCAAAGCAGAGACTTTCCGTTCAGCTCCCTCCTCCTCTCCGAGCTAACAACTGTGCACGCTCATCATCGCCGTAATTATGGAAGAATTCAAATCAACCATCATTTTCTCTGCGTGTTTCACAGCAGCGACACACACACACACACACACACACACAAGCAATCATTGCTAGTTTAATAGTGATCCCGGATGAACGCAGGAGGGTTGGAGCTGCGGTTCACACACGGTTGAGACGAGGAACGTTTTTCCGCTGGACATATTTCAACAAAAATTGTGAAAATTGTTTGTTTTCTGTCCCGATGAGGCACGATGTACATTCGCGGCACATAACATGGAGCCGGACGATTACTGTGAGCAATCACCCGGCTCCGTGCTGGAGAGCTGTTTTAGGGGTGTGAAGGTGGGGAGATGAAAGCCCAGATTAATGAGGTGAGAGGTGTGTTTCTTCCACCTGCTGACTGTCCAGAGGAGGCACACACTCATTATTTGTTCTGCACAGTTGTTAAAAGACACGAGGTCCGCGCTCATTTGAAAGTTAAGTGTGTGCGGAGCGGCTGTCGTCACCGGCAGACACACTGTGTCTTTCATTCCGCTCCTCGGCGTTCGTTCCCCCGGGGCACAACCCGGGCCGAGCGGGAGCAGCGAGGGGCGGCGCTTGCGGGGCGCTACCGGGGAGCCCATGTAAATGAAAAGCTTTCTGCTGAGTTTTATCTGATTGAACACACATGCTCATTAAACAAGTGGCATTGCAAACGGAGGCGGGCCGGTGGGAATGCCCGCTCTCATTAGCAGGCTCGTAATGAGTGAGATAAGGATCTGAGATGGTCGAGCTGAGGCCGAGAGTGTAGGGCTAATACGCAGGACCGCGTGTGTGTGTGTGTGTGTGTGTGTGTGTGTGTGTGTGTGTGTGTGTGTTTTCATCTGGACCTCACAGTGCAGCTTGGGAACATAAGCTGCTACACATGTTTGTACTATAAGTAAGCCATCTAATAAGATGGGATATGAGAGTGTGCATGCATCTCCGTGTGTGAACGTGCATGCGTGTTGGCGCCGCTCCGCCTCCCGTTCATGTACGAGCACACATGTCGGCGTGCGTTCGAATGCCTGAGAGACACACCGGGGTCACTGCTCGCCTCGAAAGCGTCCGTTGGGTCAAGGCTTGGATGAGAAACAGGCAAAATTTTAGAGGGGGTGAAATCAAACCGACTGCCGTTCGTCCACGTAAACAGACCGACGTTCAGCCTGAAGCACATGGAGGTGACCGTCAAATGCTATCGGGTGGAATTCTTCACCCTCTTCTCTCCACTGAACTGCGCATCGACAAGGCTTTTTACAGAAATATGGAAAACACACAGCAGTGTTGCCGCAGCCTGGTGACATCTCTATTTGCTTTGTTCCTAGTACTTGTGTATTCTCCTCCCAGCGCCGAGCATCTCGTCCTCGTAGCGTCATTTTCATGGCTCGTGCCGGACGTTGCGATGTGAGAGTGCGACACAAAGCTTCTCCAAAACAAGGATAAATACAGGCAAAAAATATGTAAATTTCTGGGATGGTGACTTTACAAAATATGCACGTTATGTTATTTGTTTTATTTCATCTGCGACAGGGGGAGAATGTGTTGTTGCTGTAGAAGTGCAGAATGAAGGGCTTGAAGTGCCGGATTGCGGCGTTCGGCCCGTGAGAGCGATCGTGTAACACGACGGGGAAGAGGGATGCTGCCGTCAGATGACAGCGCTAAAGGATGGTTTACAGGAACTCTACCGATCCTGGCTCCGTGTTTTGGAGCTGCGGTTTAGGAAAACGGGACAACGGGAGTCTTTCCTTTCTCTCACTGTCTGTTTTTACTTTATGCGCCCCCCTCTCTCTCTCTTCTCTCTGTCTCTCTGTCAAACTGCGGTCTGAGAAGGCCTGTCTCTTCCCCCCACCCCCCTTTGATTTAGTTTTTCTCCTCTCTTTGTTGGGGGTCTGCATTTTCCGGAGTCAGCAAAACCTGAGACAAGCACTAAGTCAGGCCGTCTTTTACTGTTGTTTTCTGCTGCGCATGCAGGAGGAGGCGAGCGCTATCTGACTCAAACAGGAAGGCATTTATATCCTCGACATGCCGTGATCCTGGCACAGCCTCCCCAGCACCATTACTCTGTGACGGCAGCCAGTGGAAAGTCTGATCCCCCCTGACAGACTGGCAGATTGATTCCTCGCATGTGGCACTGGATGTGTCTGCTGGTGCCGTTAGAGCCGTAACATGCATATTTGAGAACATTTTCTGTCGTTCTCACACACTGAAGAAGATCCGCTCCTGTGTTTGCTTCACGTTGCTGTCGTTCGTTGATATCTCATAACTAATTTCTGTCTAATTTGTGCCTCTCTAGGGACAGAAAGGTTACCCTGGTCCACCTGGACTGCCTGGAGAGGCTGTGAGTATCTTTCTCTCTTTATATGCTCTGTTGGATTTGGATTTGTACGATAGTTTATGTCCTGTTAACCCTCAAAACTTGCACATCTGACATGCAACGCCGTCACACTTCACCTGCGCTTTGCAGGATTTGGCCTCCTGATAAGGTTTGTGTGAATCTGTCTTCATCCATGTCTAATTCCTCCTCGCCACCTCATTCTTTAAAGCCTCGATGGACCCGCCACTCCCAGGTCGTCTGACCTCTCGGGCTTTGTGCAGACGTGTGTGCGCGCACCAGGCATGCTTGCAGTGCAGCCAGATTAGATTAGCCTGTTATGAAGCACTAGTGAGGACAGACATCTGGCCAAAAGCGCTGCGCTGCAGCGATGCTCTCCAGGATATCAGAAAGCGATGCCAAAGAGAGAGAGAAAATAGAGGGAAGAGAGAGAGGAACAAGCCAAGTAGGCCAACAGTGACACACTCAAGCCTGTTACGCTGCAGCTTGGAGAAAGTTTCCCTTTGTCTGTTTGCGTTTCTCTGGATCTGCCGGAGCCACTTGTCACTTAATGTTCAGACTCTGTTCGTCGATGTTAAACCGAAGCTCCATGACTTCTGTTCTGTTTTACGCTCTCCTCTATCTGCCATTCTTTATTTGAACAGAGAGAATCCTTCTCAATAGACTCTTTTATTGGCTAAGTGGGCGGAAACATGGCTGGGGACTGTTTAAAGTGCGGAGCATCCCTTCCACACGCAGAGCTATTTTCAGTCTGGCCCGCTCCCGCTGCTGTTTGTGTTAGGAAAAGGCCTTACTCATGGAAAGCAGAGTGGAACCTTTTCCTCACTGCCGCTCAGTCGAGAGTAAACCCCCCATCTCCACCGTGATGTTTTGAGGCGAGGGAGTTCCTCCGAACCGCGCACGGCGGAGAACAAGGACCGTTATGTCCTCCCACTCTGTCCATCCTCGAACGCCCCCCTTTTTCCCACAGTGCTGCTGATGCTGATGAGGATGAGGATGAGGATGATGACCACAGCTCCGGCCTCGAGTCTGAGTCACCGTAGCACTACTGACTGAGTGTTAAGCACAGCCGTTTGGCACTGCGTGTTCTCCGCTCATTGGAAGCAGAACCCAGCTGGTGTGCATAAACGCGCCGATGACTCTTTGTTACTGTAATAAACCGCTGGCCGTGTTCAGAGTCGCTCCTCGCTGCTGTGGCGGCGGCGGCGGCGGCGGCGGCGGCTGCAGTCAAAAGGTCCAGACTCTGCCAAATCCTTGTCTGCTTTTAACTGGCAGCATTATGCTCTATATTTATCCAAGAGAGGGAAAGAGCGCGCACGGCCGCACGGCCAGAGCGCGTCAAAGGAACTTATACACGGACGCTCGTGCACTGCGGGCTTCGGACACAACCTGCCTCTGTGCATTTCTGTTATGTTTTCTGATGGTTGCACACACACACACACACACACACACCCAAACTGAACTTGTAATTAGCGACTGCAGTGTGTACACAGACCACATCTGAAGTGTGTGGAGAGGAAAAAAAAAAGTCTTTTAGCAGCTGTAGTATCCAACAAATACACAAGAACCTAACTATATGAACACCTAAACAACCTCTGTACCTATGTGAGATGCTCAAGTTCGACATGTGTGTTTCATGCTTCTATTTCTTCTTATGTTCTTAAATTATAATAAAATTCCACAATACATTTATATGATCCTTCAAATCAACACAACTGTATGAAACATACACGTTTTAGCATCGAGCAGAAGGATATAGGTGCATCTCCTCCATGAAAACCTGACTTTAGATTAGGAAACTGATAAAATAAATGCCCATATCATGTTGCATCAATACATTTTGGACGTTAGATTGTTTTTCACCTGTATTTCTGCAGGTCTTGACTCTCTCACCACGGACGTGGCTGACAGAGGAGAGCTGTGCTCGTATTGCTTCAGGGCCTAAAGGGTTAAAGGTGTACATACCTGACTCACTTGGCCGTGTGTCATCTCCCCTGCTCCGTCTTTCTCTCTCTCTCTCTCTCTGTGTGTGTGTGTGTGTGTGTGTGTGTTTGCATTACGGTAATTCTGATCATCCACCTCTCTTCCTCCCCGCCCCCCCTCCCCTCTGTCGCTCTCTTTCTCTCCCTGCAGGGAGAGCTGGGTCCAGTCGGAAGCCCAGGTGCCAAAGGTTATCCTGGCAGGCAGGTGCAGTAAATCCTCTGCTGTGACTGGTACAGTTGTGTTCAGGAGGCAGAGCAGAGCGGAACTAGGTTAAACCCAGCAGATGACTTTATGCGTAAATGCTGAGCGGAGAGGTCGGAATATTTTTTCTGTATTTAAGAAGAGTAAAAAGTAATTTGTGACTCCAGCATGTTCACAACAGCAGTCACAGAAACCGTCCTTTCACTCTGCTGGAGTTTTTATTGCAGTCCAGTTTATAGTATGCTGTAGAGGGACAAGGTTTTGAGGGTTTTACTAGAATGTCATATAAACAGTTTAAGTCAATTGGCCTCTTAAAACCTGTGTCTTTATTTGAGTTGTAGGCTTTGGCTTGCCATGGGCAAATTGCTCCAAGTCAGGTGTTTAACTTGATAAATAAAGTTTAATTTTTTTTTTTTTTTCCTCCAGGGTTTACCGGGGCCCATAGGACCAGTGGGGCCTAAAGGTGTGCGGGTAAGGAGAGTCAGCCACGTCAGCTTCATCCCTTCAAACGCTCTGCACAAGTCTGAATGAATGATGTTGGACAGGATCAGTAATCCGCTGATAGACAGGGCTGCCAGGTTGACCTTTCACCTCTCAGTATTTATAGAAAGCTGTAAATCTCAGTTGAAGCCAGCTCCTTTAAAGGCTGCACACTATTCCGTGATTGTGATGTAAACCTGGTTGCTCTGCATGAACACTTCCAGTGCAGCGACAGCCATCTGAATGCATGTATGAAAGCACACGTGTGTGTGTATGTGTATGTGTGTGTGTGTGTGTGTGTGTGTGTGTGTGTGTGTGTGTGTGTGTGTAGGTGCACCAGCATCCACCTCTGCACACATAAACACATTTATCCACACCGGGCCTGGTGTGTATCTCTATTAATAGTTCTCTAAAGTTAGAAGCCTTTAGCTGAAGTGTAAACATTGTGCCACTGTAAACACACACTTATTGAAAAGGCTGGCTGTTGATAAGCCTCAACACACAAACACACCTTTTAAGGTACACAAATAAAGAAACACACACAGTGGCGTACACAAACAGTGATTTTTATGTTGCGTTCCAATAAAGGTCCTTTATCAGCTCCCTTTGGCTGCTTCCAAAGCCTCCCCTGCCCCCACTGGCTGGAATTTCCTGTTTAAGCTCCGTATGAGGCCCTGCTGTCTTAAGGAGGCATTCGAGTCCCCTCTGCCGCTCTCACTGAGCCACCTTTCTGCACACTCTGCCCTCTTCTCTGCACCGTACTCCACGCCGTGTGAACTCCTCTCCGCTCATGCTCGCCTGCGACTCGCATCTGGACTGTTCCTTTTCGGTGTTGAACTGTGGTGTTTGTGCTTGTTTTCTCCTCTGTTGTGTGTGTGTCTCCACTGTACTGACAGCCCACTGTGATGTCCTGGCATTCTTCAGAGATCCCTGGCGTGAGGGTATGTGCCCTTGGACTACATCGTGGAAGCCAGCACCATGCAGTCCATGGGCATATACACTTGCCTCATGGCTTGGTTCTTCATGGAAGCCCACCTTATCCATGCTGGACCGTCGACCCCCCTGAAACGCAGTCCGAACGCCAGCCCGAGTCGCCGTTTTCCCTGCAGCTCTTCTGCCATCCGAACCATTCACGCTCATTTCCCTCCTCTCTCCTCTCTCTCCTGTCCTCTCCTGCAGGGTTTCATTGGAATCCCTGGCCTTTTTGGCCTGCCCGGACCTGATGGTGAAAGAGTGAGTTCAACGCCAAATTTCACTGTTCTCTCCAATACATCCACTGCAGTTCAGGCTCATTCACTGCGTCTGTGTCACGTACAACATATTCACCCCAGGGGCACTTTTGCATTAAAAAAAGATATAGAGAGAAAACAACAAATTATGCTGCAGGAACAAGCTTTAGCGAGACCAGGAGGAAATCTCCCTTTCATATGAAGGAAATCTCTTACAGACTCAGGCTTTCTGCTTGGATTAGTTGGATTTTGCAGTAAGAAACAAAAGGAAAGGACGGAAAGCAACAAACAAGGTAGACCTGCAGAGCCGATGGCTGCAAGAAGAAAACTCCCTGTTTCACAGTCTGAGGTTCTGTTAGGAGGTTCAGAGAAGGAACTACATGAAGGAGAGAGAAGCTAATTTCATGACACTTCAAAACTCTGCCTTGATCCCGGTTTAGCAAACACCGGCAACCTTCCATCAGCAACACGCTGAAAGTAAAGTGTCTCAGTAATACAGGGCTAGAAGACGGTGGAGGCTGGCTGTTAAGTTAAGAATTACAAAAATGTTCGCCGATCAGCTGAAAGTAACTCGTGGCCCCGAGATCCCTCCTGTCATTTCCCTCAGCCGGCCCGTTGTTGCTGAAACACATAAAAAGATCCCCAGCTGTCCAGGATTCGGCTGTATAAAGTTGTGTGGGAGTAATGATGATTCATGCATTAACCCCCCCCCCACCCGCGCCCCCCTGAGCCTTTGAACTGCCTGAACTCATGGAGACCTCCTACTCCCGCACGGCGTCTGAAACACGGAGCGGTTAGCCTACTTGTGCTTCGCTCCGGCGTTGCGTCAGAGCAGGCCGGGCTGTAATCAAGGCCCGTCTCAATGTCAGCCAGCGACGCGACTCACGCCGCCGCCGCCGCCGCCGCCGCACACGTAACAGATGTTGCTCGTCTTTCTTCCTCGAGGAGGAACTTGTGTTTAACGAACATATATCTGAGCAAAAATAGAGGCTTCAGTCTTACACAATGTACTGTAAAAATGTGACCGTCAGCTGCTGCTCACATCTGTGGAAGCGGGACACGAGATCTTGTAGATCGAGCGACTGTGCTATGTTTAGTTTTGTTGTTTTCACTCAATGTCTGACTTTCTCTTGTTTTTCTGTTTTTTTTATTTTTCCTCCTCTTCCACACTGTCTTCTCCCCTGTCTGGATTTTTCTAGGGCATTGCCGGCGAACCAGGGAAGAGGGGCAAGATGGGTAGGCCGGTAAAGTTTTGTCTCAACATACTTTACAGATGATGTTTTGAACGTTTGATGAATTTTGTGGTGGGGAAAAAAGAGTGAGTTTGAATGAATGCTGAAGCATGGGAAAACAGAGTCGCTGCATTCAAATCTCAAACTGGACGGTGGATTCCCATCATGCACGGTGATCCCCTCGCTCCAGAAAGACAATGGTATTGATTTACTGTACTCCATCCTGAAATACTTTTGGATCGAATCGAAACTTTTCTGCGGGGAATCCAACACCTACACATGCGAAAATTTATAAGGTCTGCATTTACGTCATTGTTCGAGTCTGCTCAGTGTTTCCATGGCTTCTGGGAGGGTTCGCTGCAGCCTGAGCGCAGCGCAGCAGTCCCACCAGCCACGTATCGGGGTCTTGGACGCAGCAAGAAAAAGGCTTTTGTTGGAGTAAAAGTTTTTTTTTTTTTTTTGCCCCATCCCCCATTGCTGCATGGAGCTCAGCCATTTGAAGGAAGCCGTTGATTCCGCCATGCGCGTGTGTTTGTGTGTGTGTGTGTGTGTGTGTGTGTGTGTGTCAGGTAGCGTTCAAAGTCAGTTTGACAGAGTGTTTTTAAAAGAGTAGAGCAATCCCGAAACGCACGGCTGAGATCATTCTGCAGCTGTTGCTTGTTGGCTGCTCGGTAAATAAGGCCAAAAAGTCTGAGCACACGCGAGTCGGCGTCCGCCGAGAACCAGGATTTACAAGTCGAGTCATTCTGTAATCAGGCAGACTTCAGGACGGAGGGCTGGACTCTAGATGTGTGTGTTCATGAATCAGTGTTCGCGAATTGAGCCACTTCTGTTCAGTGAACTGATGTTTGGGTGTTTGGAATAAGTCATACGAACGTGGTGTGATTTGCTCCGAGGGGTCAGGCCCCCTTTGATCGACATCAGTTGACCAGATCAGTGAAATATGCCAAAATAACGTTTACATTTTTACTTTGAACGTGTTTATTTGTTGTTTACATTTTGAAAAAGTCTTATATCTATAATTACGACTGAAAATTACCACAATATGAAGCTACATTTAACGATGCAGAATGCAGTGATATTTCAAAATAAAAGTTCTCCTATGGTGCATGTTTTTCCAAACTCACCCTGACGGCCTGACTTTGAGGCTGACGCTCGGTTCTCAGTGTTGTTTTGTGTCCACTAAGACACAAAACAAGAAATCAGTTGAAAAGAGATCAGCGGTTTCATCAGGATGTTTTGCTTGGTGTTTTTTGGCGGGCTGCACTGAAGCCTCCCGCCGGCCAGTTTTCCCCCCCATGGGCCTTATGTTTGACACCCATGCTGTACATATTATTTCATCTAATTAATTATTATCATGTGCTTTCCTTGCTTACATTCCTCACATTAGTTTTTACTAAAACAAACAGTTGTAAAGTTTTGACTCGCATTATGTTTTTGTTCGAATTTATGCTACTTTGACACTTTATTTACAAAATGACGTATTTCACAGCCCTATCCCCCGCACCTAGCATCGAAACCGTCCACTTTCCCCAGAACTCCTGAAGTTCTGCCTTCATAATTTGGCTTCTTTCTGCTTGTTGGAAGCAGCTTTTGCAAGAGAGAAAGGAAAACTACGCCAGTTGTAGTAGATTATCTATAAAAGACTGACGGCTCTAGAGAACAGCAGAAGCATTGTGGAGTTTAGATGATTTCAGAATCTACAAGTGGACTTTTTATTTTTTTTAACCAACCTGTTGCTGGAAAACGCATCCATCTCCTTCATCGTCATCCTCCTGCTTCCAGCGTTCCTAAAGGGAAAAAATGGAAAGTTAAAACACTTGACAAGATGGTCCCTGGGAGACCAGTCCTCTCCTCCCTGATGGAGGAGAAAGAAGAACCAGATGAACCCCAGCCAAACAAATTTAATGGCCAGAACCACAGCACTTGTAGTCTGTCGAGGAAACACACACACACATACACACACACACACACGCATAGGCAGTGTAATATATAAATCTAAAGCTGAGCATGGAGTGAAAAGTTTCCAAAGCGAGCTGCCAATAGTTGTCAGTTTCACCTTGACTTTCTGTTTTGCGCAGAGCTGGAGTGTGTGTGTGTGTGTGTGTGTGTGTGTGTGAGTGTGTGTTTTTGCGGCTGCCTTTATCAGATCCATCGCTCGGGTTTTGCCAGTGAGCGCTGCGGCAGTTTGATCCCGTTTGATGTCGAAGAACAGGCTTGTTTGAGATCATGTCACAGGCAGAGATACAGTCAACGCTCACACGACTTTTTAAAACCCCTTTTTCTTTTTAACTTTGGATTCCCACATTTGTCCGGTGTGTGTCTGCCTGTCTGCCGACAGATGTGTGATTCAGTTCTGTTGGCTCACTGTCATGCTTCACGGATCGCCGTTCCCTTCGTAGTGCTTCCCCCTGTATGCTCAATTTCTCGCCGTCGTAAAGCAGATTGATGCGTCCCTTTGACCCGTCTTTAATGTGAAAGTTGTTTTGGGGAGAATCGCTGGTGCAGCGCTGCTCCAGACGCCTAGTAGGGACATAAAGCCACTTTTTTAGGGCATTTACTGCAGTTCTGATCACCTCAGTGGCCTTTCTCTAGGCTTCTCTGGGTTCAAGACGAGGTGAACAAGTTTGAATATAAAGTCAGAATCTCTCCCAAGTGATTTTCTTTGAAAAAATAAACTCCCAACGCATACAGAGAAGGCCATTTACTCAGTGTTTCTGAGCTGAGCCGTAGATTAAAATAAATATACATGCTGTGTATCTAAACCGCCTGTACTTGTACAGAAATAGCCGACATTTTGTGGAGGTAGCGGTAATAAGCATTTTGAAACAATGCACAGAGGCCAGAATAGCAGAACCTACCCATTAGCAGCGCTTCTGAAAGGCCTCGGCCTCAAACTGTCTCGACCTTTTCGCTTTACGCAGATGTGGTTTCTGCTCTGCAGCGCCGCTGACTGCTAGCAAAGCTCGCATTAGCTCCTCGTTTACTGCTAAATGGACAGAATAATTGCTCGGCCCCGCGCTCGCCTTTGTGGCATTTAAGTTAGCTGGAGCAGCTACGCCCCGCAGCTGATAGATTTAATGCTTTTAATGAGGTCTTTATGCTCCAATTTTGTCCATATTTCAAATAGTTTCGTTATATTTGACTCACTGAGATTGTTGTAATGGCCGTAGGAACACTCTCGGTTGTGTAACAGTTGTAAAAGTGTGCTTTGTGTGTTTATCTGTGTAATTAAAGACATTAGTATTTATAGTGCTGAAGGTAAACAGACTCTCTCAAAGAAAAGATGGCATATTTTTGTTATTGCAGCAGTATTTGGACATCTACTCTTACTTATCAAGTTGTTAAAGACACAAATGAAATTGTGCACAGTATTGTTCTGCAAAACCACTCAAAGCATTACTTTTTATAGTTTTCAACCACGTGTCAACAGCAGCCATACGACACATGATCAGTCAAACTAAAAGCAGTTTTATTAGACGAGCATGAATTTTACAAAGTTTGACATATTTTTAAAAGTATAGCTGTTGATTATATGTTGGTCATTTTAAAGTGTAAATAACAAATACACCAAAATACTGCTTTATTGAGGAAATTTGAATATTTCAAACTTGAGTATTTGCTCAATCATCTTACATTTAAACACAGTACTGCTACAACAATCACAAATCCACTGTGATCCAACCACCACCCTTCACCTATAATGTGCTTTAGGTTATTTTTTAGCTTCACCCTTTTGTTTTCTTGTCACTTGTGTTCAGGTGAAACAGGTGATATTTTTTTAAACAGTTTTTTAACTCTTGATTATGTACAGTGACCTTGAGTGTCCTGAAGGGCCCTGATAAATAAAATGTAGTAGCATAATAATTATCATTATTACAGTCATGAGTCTGTGAATTATGATAATAACTGAGTATAAAGAGAGTTCTGGAGTTTTGAGAATTGAGTGAGATTCATAATGTGATCAGAGCACAGATTGAGAGTCAGGTCGTCTCTGGGGGGTCAGAAAGCTTTAATAGAGGATGTATTGTTTATTCTCTTTCTAATGTGAAGAAAGAGATAAAAAGTTTTCTCATTTTCTGAACTATGTAACAGTTACGACATGTACAGACTATATGTAAAGACTATGTACATATACTATATGTAAAGATATTTTATCTTACAGTTAAGCTTTTATTGCCTTAAACCAAACGTAACTGAAGTAAAAATGCAGTGTTTTATTCATTCTAAATGCATAAATAAGTAAATTTCCTGTCTGAGCTGAGCGTGCTGCAGCTCCGGCTTTCTGTCTCCACCAGGTGGCCGCGAAGCGACTCCTGGCTGTGTTCATAAAGCAGACAGTATAAGCAGCAGGGCATACCTTCATTGGCCGTCTGATTTTGTGCCAGACAAACATAAAAGTTCCTCTCTTTGTTCTCAGGGGTTTCCGGGGGACTTCGGGGAGAGAGGACCACCTGGACCAGATGGAGAGCCGGTATGTCACGCGCTTCTCGATACAGAGCCAACCTCGCACACCCTCCCGGTGTTTTAGTGCTGCGACTTCCTGGTTAAATCATCCGGCGGCAGAGCACTTCTCCTCTGCTTTTCTGTTTTGTTTGAATTTGATTTGGGTCCATTTTACTGCTCCTTCATTCATTCATTTCGTCCCGGGACTTCCTCCGGTGCAGATTATGTTACTCTTCTCCAAAAAAAAAAAAAAAACCCTGCAGCCTCTGAGGAGCGAGGAATCTATTTCAATGCATCATTTTTCATTCACTGCTGTAAACCGACCGCTGACACACACTCACACTCACACACACACACACACTCTCTGTGTTATTATTAGGAAGTGATATCCAACAATAGTAAATGATGTCATTGCATTTCACTTTGAGTAGTTGTACCAAGTTGAGAAATGATGGGTCAGCAAGCAGTTTGCAACATGTTTTGGTTTATATGGGCGCTTTCAAATGTTTTCCATTAGCTTTTTTTTTTTTTTTTTTCGTGGCAAATCACTTTCGTTCTCACCAACGCTGCACATCAGATCAGTCAGAAAGAAAAACTCTTAAGAGTAATTACTTCCCCTCCTTTGAAGAACTCAGAAAAACAAGATATTAAACACTTTTTGTGCTTGGAGGCCGTTCTCGTTCTGACTGGCAATTTAACTGGAAACAAACCATCTTTCCTGACTCACCTTCCAAAGCAGATTGTGCAAACTCATCCGATGCCTGACCGTAAGCTGTTGGCACACAAAACATGAGAATTGCACACTTTTTCTCTGCATGTGAGAAAGGAAACTTTTGGGGGGAGTTTGATGTGCTCGTTAAAGAAAATGGCACAAAAGTAGAAAGTGTTTGAAAAGCTAGATCTAATCATTTTTATTGTCTGGAATTGGAGTTTTTCAAAGACCACCACCGTAGGTTCTCTTGTAGACTTGCCAGGCGCAATCTGCATAAGTCAATAAATTCTGCACACTGACCCACTTTTTAGTATTTTATCAGAAATGCTTGGCTTTAATGTCTCTCTGAACCATGATTTTATGTCTAACTCGAACTGCAGTGCACAAAATTCAAATATTCATACAAATGAATGAAATGAAAAGGTCTGTTCTCTGCCCTGAAATGATGAAGCGACTCCTATAAACATATAGAACATGCACGCACAGTAACTTACATGGGCGGTGTTCCTGAAAGTGTTTGGGACAAACTTATTCCACAGTTACAACATCCAGTCTGTGTCAGACGGTGTAATGGAGTAATGTTAAAGAAGTTTCAGGAAGTCAAGCCGGGGAGTGTTTGGAGCGTTCATGCTGTTGTGCTACATGCTCTAACCACTTAACCATTGGCTTACCCATTTAGATACAGTCAGTTCCATGTTTACTCTCTCAGATTTGCAAGTAAGCAGATTTTTTTTGTGAAAAACCAGCGTGCATGTACTCATCTTAAAGGGAAAATGTAACAACTGTTTTATTGGCGTGCACAAATCAGGAATTCCAAAACTTTCTCTCCCTCCAACTTTTTGAGGTATAAATTTTTGCGTATTTGGAAAAGCCACAGTGGGACGATGGGCTCGCACGCCCCTCCACCTTTACCTCAGAAACACACACACACACACACACAAACACATGCATGCACACAGCCCCCTCTCATAACCTGCGATGAACACTGAGCCACTCTTCTGTGCATGTTTGTTTAAAAAAGAGCCAATAAGCCGCGGAACTCGCCGCTCCTCGCGCTGCCTTCATCTCACTCGCTCTCTCTCTCTCTCTCTCTCTCTCTCTCCCGTCCTCCCCGACCAGGGTGACATGGGAGCCCCGGGTCCGAACGGAGTTCCCGGCCTGATTGTGAGTAGCAGCCCGTGAATTTCTCCGTGTGACATGTGTGTTCTTGTCCCTTTTGAAGCTCACTTCACTTTCCAGGCGCCTTTTCCTTAAATACAGAGCAGCGCAAACGAGCGTGTTTTAAAGAAAACCAAATAAATGCCGGCTTAATTGGAAAAAAAGAAAACCCACCCTTAATTAAGTTCCATGATCATTTTCACCACCAGACACTTTGATGGGAAACTAACCATCATCTGTAAGTTTTTAATGAGTGTAAACATTTTCTGGGAGGGTTTTTGCACGCCGAATCCGAACACGGCGGCCACTCACGCTTTCTCCTCTCCAACAGACCTTAAGAACACTTCTTATTTTGTTTTCCGTCATCGTATTAAGTGTTTGCATGCGGGAGATGCCCTTTCACCAGAACCGTGTGCGATTATAAAGCCTGGCTGGTTTCTCCTGCCCTGTCCCGTCTGCGCCCGTCACTGCCGCTCCTCCCGGTCTATTCCGGGCCTCCGGTGGCGGCGGCAGGCCTGTAATTGGAGGACTCCCTGATTACAGCTCTGCCCTGAGCTGTGTGTCCTCTGCATCCACTCCGTCCAGTGTTATGATGTACCGAAGGCAGCAGCGGGGAGCTGCACTTCAAAGACAGAAATATACAAACATCCTTCTCCAGCGACTGCAGGCGTCCAGCTTTCCGTGAGGAGGGAGAGCGTCTGGGCGGCTGGAGAGATGACGTGTTCCGTGAAAGCGAAAGTTCCGTCTCTGTTTGCTCTTTGAAGTGAACAAAAATATCAACGTAAAGTGGATTTTCTTTGACCAGTACATCGTCTCTTCTTCATCCGTCTGTCACAGGCGAAGAAGCTGAAGTTTTCTGCCCCTTGTGGCAGGAAGTGATCACAGATTAAAATCCCTGCTCAAGTCATGCAGTGCATCCCACTTTTCTTACAATTTGCGATCAGGAAAGGTCAGGTTATGAGTGAGCAGTGGATGGCTGGGAACTGCTCTCCTGCAGTGGACTTTTAAAACAGATCCCGTTGTTTTCAGAGGAAAGTCACTCCAGTAGGACGGGACTTCATTCTCCGGCACCAGACTGGATTATGTTCTGATGCTGAACGTCGTCTGGCACGCAGTAGTCACCGAAACCACAATTTGACACGCTGAGCCAGTCACCCCGTTATAAACAGTGTTTATCCGCCATCTGGACGCAAGACAGTGAAGTCTGGTGTTGAATTCAGTGAATCCCCAGAATTGGTTTACTTGTTGGATGTGTGTGTGATCAGTAGAAGCGTGTGTTTGATGTCAGTTTCTTGTCTCTCTCTTCTTCTGCCGTCAGGGCGATATGGGGCCAGTAGGAGAGATGGGCCCTCCAGGACTGAACGGACTCAAGGTAATCCCTCTAAGCTGGAAACCGTCACATCCGCTCTCTTTGTCTTTTTAAAAGCGGGATTTTACCTGCGGCTGTGGACTGTGGGTCAGCTGAAGGTTGGTAGCTTTCACACACAGCCAAATGACGCTTTTTCCGACCTTGACGGTACGTTCCTGAGGCGCGGCTGACGGGGGGGTTTTGCTCCCTAACCGGTCTGTTGTCGCTTGTTGCAGGGGGTGCCCGGAAATCCCGGAGAACCAGGACTGAAAGGTGATAAGGTGATCTGAATATTCCTGTTATTGGCCTGTGTTTGAGCAGCATGTGATGGATTTTTTTTTGTGTCTGGATGTAGAGCATGCTTTCTTTAAGCCGCTCCTTATTGTTTTTGTGCATCTTCTCTAAGCTGGGGACTTTAAGTGTTTTTTTTTTTTTTTTTTTCGCTACATGTGTTTCTGGAGATTGTGGCGGTTTTCATAGTTCATGGCATCACATGCGTCTAAGGGAGGAAATGCATTTGTTGCTGCGGGTCCCGAGGGTTTAATCCTGGCTCAGTGCATGTGGAATAAATAATAGGTTCAAATTATTTTTTTAAGAGGTTTCTGTTTAGAAAGCATAAATGCCCCAGTAGACTGATCATTCTTTAAAAAAAAACAAAACAAAAAAACAAATAAGCAAAATTTATTGTGTGGACTCAGTTTTTACGCAGCTGAGATCATCCGACCAGGAGACCCAGCAGCTTGTGAACCCTGTAGGTCTGTTCGGCATTCAGATTTCTTCAAAGGTCTTTGCAGCAGCATCTCAAGACACGAACAGACACTTCTAATCCCACACGTTTCAGCGGAAGCCTGAACACGCTGAGCTTTTTAAGGCCCGCTGTAAAATCTTGAACTCTTGTGTGTTTTGGCTGACATTTGTCCTGCCGAAACCCAGAACAATGCCCGGGACAGTAACTGAGTCCAGATGAGACAGCGGCTTGCATTAGCAGCTCCTGCACATGCGCCTCGTTCAGATCGCTCCTGTTTGCTTCCAGACGACCGTCGATGACGAGTCAGAAGCTTTTTGCTCCGGATCTGCAGGGAGGCCCGTCCTCATCGAGCTGAAACCATCAAAACTCTGAGATTGCTGATATATATGTTTCTTGTGTTAAACATAACAAATCAACGGCTGTGACGGGAAAGATTAACACCACATGAGGAACTTGGCGAATGCAGCGACCTACACTCGCTGCATGCGAATGTTTAGATTGTAAAAGCTGTTAATTAGTGCTGCCTGCTGAAAACGATTCACAAAGCTGAAATTTTACAGCTCCCCCTAATGTGCTTTTTCTTTCTTCTCTCTGTGCATCCGTCTCCCCTGCGACTTTCCTCCTCCTCCTCCTCCTCCTCTTCACGTCAGGGGGACATTGGGATTTCTGGAGAGCAAGGGGAGATCGGGTTCAAAGGAGACAAGGTGGGTCGCCTCTGACACACATTTACGCACGTTTTAAACGTTCACACGTCTCCCACTTCTCAGTTCTTTATCCAGATCGTGTCCGGCGCTGCTCATTGTCTCCACTGCGCACATAACCTGAGCTACATGGCCTTTTGCTAAATGACTTAGCCAGATGTCTCCTGTCCAGGTTATGGAAATTCTTCTGTTAGCCGTCCACAATCGTCTTAGTGTGTAGGTAGAATCCAGCCAATGGCAGAACAGAGTGGCCCCAAGAGATAAGACCGAGTGCCGAGCGGAGTCATGCATGTCTAATGTCTGTTTCCCCAGAAAAGAAATCAAGGTTCTGCTTTTTTGCTCCTGAGTCCTGTCTGACCGTCGGTCTGACCGTCTCTCGTGTGTTTTGTTTGCGTTGGACAGGGCATCCAGGGGGCTCCGGGATTACCAGGCATCCGTGGGAAACCCGGGCCGCAGGTTAGTTCTGGTCTGGCTTTAATAACCAGAAGTGCTCACAAATGATAAAACAGGCATCGCGCTTTTTTGTTGTGAAGATTAAGGTTTTGGGGGGAAATGTTCTTCTTCACTCCCATGTCAAAGATTGGATCGGATCATGAAGACGTCTTTTTAATATGTGGCTGCTGGATACAGCTCCGCTTATTTAGTTCAGACATTTTAAACACAGGTTATGAAGGTTATGTTTCTTTACCTCATTTCTTCTACTTGTTTTAATCATTGATTGCCTCTCAGAAAGTCCCACTTGTGCCACAGAAGTATGCTTTCTTTTCTTTATTGGAAGTCAACTTAACCGCCTTCGATTGTTCCTTTTCTTTATGCAACGCTCAGTCAACCATCAACTTTAGTCATACTTTATACTAAAAGTTGCATTTTACCAAACATAGATCTTTACAACTTGTGTACAAGTTTTGCTTTTCATAAAAAGAAAATGTATAGAATTTCATGACATATTTTGGACAAAAAACAAGAGCGGAATAAATGTCTCTTGGACGTTCTTTTACATTACACTCGTTAGCAGATCTCTTTTTTTGATCATGAATAAAATGTGTGTCACGTTCCATATGTGAGAGTGGCCAGTTCTGCTTTACTTATATTTTGAACCACTTTTATTGGATGTTTTTGGTTCTGCGTGTTGGTCAAGTACGTTAAACAATTCTGCACAGTAGTTTAAGTTATTAAACAGAAGAACAGGGATGCGTGTCCCATCCCTCTCAAGCAGGCCACATCTAGGAATTTAACTGATTATTTCGACAGTTTTCTCATGGTTTTATTTGTGTTTTTACAGGGCAAAATAGGAGAAAGAGGCCCTGACGGCGCTCCTGGACCTCCAGGCCCTGAGGTTTGTGTTTTTGCCCCGATTGATGCATTAAATATGCTTTTCTACATTTACAGAAACAATACAGAGTTTTCTTTTATCAATCCAGGGTTTTCCTGGTGACATGGGACCACCAGGAGAAAATGGCCTGGAGGGACCAAAGGTAAAACCGTCGCTGTTGCCGAGTCGTCTGATAATCCGTGTTTCCAGAAACAACAGTAATTCCAGTCAAGATCTTCCTTTCATTAGTTTTGCAGGTTTTTGTTGTTGGAAAAACTCAAGTATTAGACATATTAGAAGTTTTCCTTGAGTGTGGTATTTTGTGAGAAGGCTTGGAAATGCAAACAACATCCAGTTTTTTCCTTTTGTGGATGATAATCTGTCATTTATGGCAGTTTGACCAATTTAACCAACATGCATTGCTGGGACTCCACTGCCACTTTGGCTTAAAAACACTCGTGTAAGTGTTATATTTACCTCTGCGCTGTATGATTATTTGACTTCCTTTAATCCACCCAGGGAAAACCAGGGGCCAGAGGTTTACCGGGGCCACGAGGGGTGCCTGGCTTGGAGGTAAGAGTATCAGATGCCGCCCACTTCATAACAACCCCAGAGAGCCGGAGAGGCTTTAAAACTTTTACTGCACAAGACGCTCGGTGTTGGTGACGGATGCTTTATGTCCCCGAACAAAAGTCACGCTGAGATCAATATCGTCTGTCTGCAGGGAGACGAAGGCCCTCTAGGACCGCCGGGGCCCACCGGACTTGAGGTGAGTCAGGAGATCAGCGCCAGTTCTGGGTCAGGAAGGTCAGACCCTGACGCCGCCAAATGCTTTCAGATAAGATCTTTGTAGATTGATTAACTTTAGTACTTGGTGTTTCTGTATTCAGAAAATGTGTCTGATGTGGGATTGCAGCTGTCAATGTTTTCAATTAATCCTATTTATACAACTGAGAATCGCGTAACTGCATTTCATTTGTATGGAACTTATTTGCCATCTTGAGCAACTTTACTGAAGAGATGAATCAAAATCAGATCAATATTTACTCTCAATCACCGCTGGACCTTCTGGGTAATCAAATCGTCTAAATGTAATTGTGCTTCCTGGAATTTGTCGCTGTGAATTCGTCTGAAAAGTGCTAAAGTGTGTTTCCTTCGTGGATTCTTCTGTGTCTGGATTTGAAAGGAGTTCCAAACCTGCTCGCTCGGGTTTGTAGGGATGCCGTTGCAGCTTGTGTCTGAGTGATTTGTGAACTTACCCTCGACAAAGCACAGTGTGCAGTCCCTGCTCCCGGCCACCAGGGGGTGATAACTGCCATCCGCCATGTTTATAGGCACCGGGATTTATGGCTGCAATAAAGTGCGAGAGCATGGTAATGGAGCGCTGCGGCAATAGAGGATTTGTTTGTATTTTTAAACACTTTAAACCAGTTTTTTTGAATCGTGGATAGAGAGGCTGCAAGCTGACTTTTCAGAAGTGAAAACAGGATTATCATCCCAGATGCTGCCTGCTTTTTTTTTTTGTTTTGCTTTTATCATAACGTTAGCCATCTTCCTCACACTCCCCTCTCTCCTCCTCTGGCCCACTTCAAGGCCTCGATCAGAGATGTGCACGACTCCTCCGGGCGCCGTTGATCTCTGGCCAGATGCCACTGGCGCTCCCGCTCCTCCAGCTCATCAGCTCACTGTCATTTATCCTCACGGCTCTAAAACATAATGGCCCCTTTTCTCTTTACATTTCGGTTTTTACTATCTCTAAAACTGTCTCCCAGTCTGTTTATTGCCCATCCTGGGCATGGAGTCCATTCTCCGTGTCTGTCTTTATTCAGTGAGTCCGGTGAAAACAAGCGTAAATCTAAATCTGAACATTAGACGTGGAAAACGCGTCTTCGTTTTACAGAATGAGTAAAATGAAATGTTAGCCCGAGCCGTCGCACGACTGCTGTCAGCCTTCAGGAGTCTGCAGTCTGACCTTGAGGCTTAGGAGGAGGACCGACCCCCCCCCCCCCCCTCCCCCCCTTCATCCTCCCTGAGCGCAGAGGAGCGTTGCAGCCGCTGACCGCTTTCCCAGAGTGTGGCGTCAGCACTACCTGCGCTCTGCGCGTTCAGCTGCTTCCCAAACCGCTCCTCAAAATGTCATCTCGCAGGAAACAGATCCTGCAGTTTTTTTTGCTGAGTATTTGTGATGAGTGTTAATGATGCATTAACTGGCCGTTATTCACAATTCATCATCCGGCGCGCCTTTTCATTTCTGCAGGGCAGGTTGGGTAGAAAAGGATTTCCTGGGAAGGTTGGACCAGAAGGCGTTAAGGTGAATTTAAAAAAAACAATCTTGTGTATGGAAGAATGTCTGATTAACATCTTGGAAACTTGCGAATAACGGTGAGTTTTCCTCCTCAGGGTGAACCAGGAATCGCAGGAAAGGTCGGATCCATGGGAGAGAGAGTAAGAAACAAAGCCTTTGGCTGCTTCCACTGTTGAGCAGCTGAAGTTTCCCTCTATTTATCCCTTCATTCATGCTTCCAGCACTGAGTGTGTGTGTGTGTGTGTGTGTGTGTGTTGTTTCAGGGCTTGGTGGGTTTCATCGGACCGGTGGGAGAGGCTGGCCTTGCAGGAGAGAAGGTTGGAAAAAAAAAAGAAAAAATCCCTCCTAACTTTGTCTGAGAACTTCTAGCAAGGTGACTTTGAAGACTGAACTTTTTTGTGTGTGTGTTTTTAGGGGGATCGAGGGGAGATGGGTGTTCCTGGACCACCTGGAGAAAAGGGATCAACGGTAAGATGTAAACAAGGCAGAGGCATAAAGGTATCTATTGAAATCTTGGATTTTCGAGGAGCTGGTTTGTCTTGGAGGGAAACCTAAGAAATGGCCGACTTGACCTAAACCGCGTCTGTTATTCCCATGGGAATAAGCTCATGCCTGAGGTTAGAGCGCAGGACAGGAGGCACATTGCATCGCGGACAACATCCTCAGCAGCGCTCAAGACTTTTCACTGTCAAGTTTTCAACACCAAAGAACATAAATCCATTTGATCACTCCCAATGATTTACTACCCTGATGATAATTAATGGACAGATGGTCAGACTTCTGCAAGCACTTACTCAGAAAAATTCAAAAGACGATATGCTAGACGTCCTCCAGGATGTTGGAGCAACCCTGAAAAGTTCCATGCGCTCCCCCCCCCCCCTGCATGTCACACACTTTGCCTGCTCCTTAAAACAAAGTGGCTTCTTTGTTATGCAGAGGCTTTATTTTATACCGACTGTTTAATGTATATGAGCAGCTGGAGTGGATAGGAATTTAGTCATCATTCTTGCTGAAACAGAGAGAGGTTTCCTGCTGGCCGACAGCCAGCTGGACTTCTCTCAGGACTTCTTCGCCACACACACACACACACACACACACACACACACTCGCACTCTTACAAGGAAGTTCTCTATTGGCCCGCTCCCTCGGCTGCAAAGCAGAACCAGACCCTCTGGAAAAGACTGCTTCATGCAGCGTGAAGGAGGCTGACCAGGAGACATCAATGGCTGCTAACAGAGAGCTCATGCTGCAGAAATCGAGCTTTTTATTCCCGTGGACGGACGCCATCGGAGCCGCGCACGGTGCCATAAGGGTTGAAAACTGCTCCGTTTTTATTGCACTCAGCTGTTCAGACTGCAGGGACCGAAATACTCTCTGTTATATACTTGTGGTTTAACAAACGGTTTGGCCTTCGAACAAGGTGCAGTGAAGAAAAGAGGGAGAAAAGTGGCCAGAAATCATCTCCTCATTAAGTGTCTCAGCCTCTTTCTCCCAGTCAGTGTTGTTGTTAATGTGCTTTCTAGTGAGGACATGATTTCTAAGTAAAGAAACAGATTCTTTCTAATGATTTATTTTTTCTAATCAGTTAAAGTTAAGCAGGCATGCAAGTAATGAATAAAGTAATTGTACTTTTTTTGTATTGTTTCGAGTATAATTCACTTGAATTCACAAACGCCATGTAATTTACTTTTAAAATAAGTTCCTACTCAGTTTACCAATAATTTACATTCAGATTTAAACTTTTTCTTGTGTGATTAAAAAGTTCTTCCCTGACTAACATTTTTAAACAGTTATTGCCAGTTAAAGAAATTCGAGTGTTTGAGCGCCAGTTTTCAAATCCATGTATTTTTTTAAGTTATTACTTCTATTTTGGATCAGAGTCTGCTTTCTAACAGCGGAGACTTCTCCATGTGTTTATCAATGCATTGCATGAACAGTCTGGAAGTTTTAACTTGTTCATTGTGTTTGTTCTCATGCAAAAGGGTCATCCAGGAACGCCGGGTGAGAGCGGGCTACCAGGACCACCAGGAAGACCAGTAAGTCCTGAGCTCTTCGCAAACTTCTTCGACTTAATGGTTTCTGCATAATATTTACTTGCTTTATGATTTTACTGAATTGATCCGTTTTTAAATGGAGTAAAGATTGAGGGTGGAAGTGTTCAAGAAAACCTATATCAGCTTAAAAGCTATAAAATGAACAGTGTTTTGAGTGAGTGTCGCTCTGTGGCAGACGGTGGTAACATGCGGTGTCGAAGCCCCACGGTCTGCTGCAGTAGTTCCTCTGAGCATTATCAGAGCTGGCAGCCTCCTGCTGAACCTGCGTTACCCTCCCGTCAGTCAAAATCCCAACACCTATAACCAATTAGAAGCTGCCCCCGCCCCGCTGGCCCCCCTGCCCGCCCCCCCCCCTCGCAGTGGCCAGGTTTGACAGAGAGGGGACTGAGCGCCGGCTGAAGGTGGGGGCCGCCGAGCCACCAAAACAAACATAAATACGGGGCTCTAGTGTGCAGCGGGCCGGGATTCCAGAGCAGACCCTTTAATTGGTGTGAGTGACAGATCTAACAACAAACCCTACAGTGTGCTCCTGAGGTCAGACTGCCCCCTGGGGTCAACAGCCAGGGGGGGTTAGGGTTCCTCGGTCTGTCAGTGTAAACCTTTGTTTTATCTAGCCTTCTTTTCACCCCCCCCTCCTCCTTTGTTCGCCAGGGCCCTCCCGGAGCGGCCGGGCCAGCCGGCACTAGAGGACCCAAAGGCTTGCGGGTAAGTTCGAGGGCTCCTTCCGGCTGACGTGGAGCTGCCTCCGGACCGGTGTGGCGACTCCCCAGTGGGCCCGGGGTCGCTCGCGTTGAGCACATGCGAGGGTCAGAGTTGAGGAATGAGTCGGTTTCATCCTTTCCAGAGTCGTTCCAACTGCTGGACGAGCTCCAGCGACATCAAACAAACAAGCTGGGTTTTTTTTTTTTTTTTTTTTTTTTTTTTGTAATTCCATTAAAAATGAAATAGCGAGCGCTGGATATAGAAAGGATCTGCAGTCAGTCCAAATACATGACTTGTGTTGTGGTTGGAAAATGTGACCTGGATTTCTGCGGCTAATCTAGAAGCCGCCTGCAGATGAATACAGTGAACTGGGGAAGCGGGATTTATGGGAAGATTAACCCGGGCTTGTATCAGCTTTTGTATTCGTTCTACTTGAGCAGAGAACTCACACAGTGTTCAGAAAAGTACAAAAGAGCAGCTTTCAGATGTGTAACCTTCCTAAAAATAGGCAGGGAAGTACAGCCCAGTGTCGCGATCAGCTTCCACGTGCAAAACTGTGAAAATAGCAAGTTACAAATGCTCACATTTTTGTAATTAAGTACTTTAAGTGAGATTTCTTTATGGGGTTTTTGTTTGTTTGTGTGTGTGGGATGCTTAAATGCATGCACGTACACATCCAATCTGTCTATGATCGTCTGAGTCACAGTCAGTTGTGCTTGTTTAAAAAGAGATTCTTGATTAAAATTGCAAAAGTTGTGCGTTCAGAGTTAAATTCTTGACCTAATGTATGAGATGTCGCAGCTTTAGATCATTTTATGTTCACCTGGGTACAGTTTACACCACATAATCTACTTTGTTACCGGATATTGTAAGTTATTACTCACTGAACACACAACTTATATAAAAATCAAACATTTTAATCAGATTTTTTTTTTTTAGATTTGTTCTTCAAACTGAGTTAAACAGTGAAACTTTATCCAAATAAATTACTGCATGTGTCTGCTATTGACAGTGGAATTAAGTGTGGCTGAGAACTGAGTCGTTTTTGGGATTATTTTTTAATTTCATCTAAGTATTCCTTAATCAACAGCACTTTCACTTCAGAATGAGAGCTTATTTCTGAAAACAAATATAAGGCCATTATAATTATAAAGTACAGTTTAAGTGGTGTAACAGTGGTTGTATTCAAGTAGAAGAAAATGTGGTAAAGAAAAAAAAAACTGTTTTAATCCTGGTACATCCTGGACAGGTTTCCAGTTCATCACAAGTGTAAATAAGCAAGAAGAAAATCCTCCAAACCGGTTGCAGAAATGTCGATTCAATAAACTACAGGTATTATTTATCCCGTTTGTACTGGCAGCTGTCCGTTCAGTGGCTGATTGATGCCGACAGCGTTATGAGTTACTCCATGTACTTTCCTGTTCAACAATTTCTCTGTGCTGCTGGAAAAGAGTCAGTAATAACAGACTGAGACAAAGCCAGAAACAACTCTCGCTTGGCCATCGCAGGAGAAGCCAGACTGTACACACAACTCCTCAGTTTATTTTGTTTCTTAAGCAGCAGCTGGATGTGTACCTGCAGAAATACCATCAGCATCAATCTAATGCACAGCCTGCTTTTTTTATACACTTCTTGCTGTGGTCCACTGAGCCAGAAAACACTGGAGAATATTCCAGCCTTTCCTGGGCTTCTGTAGGTAAAAACATGCGTTTTAGGTTAATTGATGACCCTAAAATCCCTACAGGTGTGAATCTGTGTGCGACCGTCCAGGGCGTTCCCTCCTCTACTCATACTTAGCTCAGATCTTCTCCTACGCCTTCAACCCTGAGCAGCATAAAGCGGTGCAGAAGATGAATGGATGCCTTTTCAGATGCCACTTAGCCTGAAGCATGGAGCGTTAATGTTGACGGAGACGGGACATCTGGCTCCGCTCACGGCCGACACCGAGCCGTTTCCAGTATGGATGTGCTGCGGTTTCAGACTAAAGTGCGCGTTGGCATCAGACTGGGAGGTTAGCGCCACTTCTGGCTCAGTTGTCCTCGCCTTATTTACATGTGTGAACGATATCCAAACTTTCTGACTCAGTGTTTGGGACATCCGCCACCAGGAATCACCAGTCTTTGTGTAATTTCTCCTCATGACGTCCGACCGGCTCCTCCACTCATGTTTTCCACATCGAGAGGCAGATTCATCAGATTCACCTCCCCCTCAGCAGCCCGAGGTCATTATTGACCTGATTCAGATCTATGATGTTGATTATTTTGAATCCGTGCCCCTGGTGCTCCTCCCCTGCCTTTGTTTGAACAGGATCGGATGCTTGATGACATTAATTGACTTTCGGGCACAATATCTGAGTGTATTTCCACGGTGGGGTTGGGTGAAGTATTTTCTTTACTCATTGGCTAATCAGGCTATGTAAACGCACCCAGCGGGTGGCAGGTACCCCAGACAGGAATGTTAATGAGCGCTGCTCATCCAGCTCTATGTATAATAGGCTTATGGCACTTCAGCAAGCGTTGCTCTCTATGGGCCAAGCTCCCACTGTGCCCAGTCATCAATCACTCACACAACAAGGCCTCCTTTGTGGCTGTGTCATGTTGTATTTGATACTTGCTTTGAAACAATTAATTATCCTGAGAAAATCACAGTCAACCGCTTGTTATTTAGAACCGCGGTGGGCCGACAGTGACCCTCACAGTGTCCCCTTGTTTACCAGTCAGTGAGAATCCTCTCAGTGTCAGTGCGTCGGAAATCATCCTGGAGGGATGTTTTTGGACCATATTTCAAAATACTTGAGGAAAAATCTAAATCGTATTTCAAATATTTCAGTTGAAATATCAAAATTCATAAAAATACAACATATAGTTCACATATGGTTCTTGTGTGAAGCACGATCCAGTGAGCTGGTCTCATGACACACACACACACGCAGTATCTGTCTTACCAGCATCTGTAAACATTAAAACAGTGGTTTTTAAACATGTGGGAGGTGAGCCCCGCCCCCCCCCCCCCCCCCCCCCGAGACCCCAGCACTACCACCCCTCCACCACCCCAGCCGCCCTCACAGAGCAGGAACCGCATCGTGTCCTTCCAGCCCCTCAGCTCTCGCCACAGATGCCTCGTCTCACCTCAAGTAGTAATTTTTGGTTGATTTGCAGACCTCCTAACGGGTTTCCCATTATGAGACATTATCGGGCGACAAGGTGGTGTAGTGGTTTGCACTCTTACCCCAAAGCAATAAAATCCCCAGTCTGAGTTTTTTTCTTGTTGCTGGAGCTTAATCTAATTTTATCAGTTGATTGGTGGAGCTAAAAAAGCCTATAAATGTGATTGTGACGGCATTTTCATTCATAGTGTTTTGCCCTGTGAGGCACTGACGACTTCTGCCGTCGGTCAACGGCGATCGACTTCAGCGCCACAAAGCAAGGATGAATTAAGCCGACATGAGAGATGGATGGATATGGAAAAATAATAAATTGCTGTAACAATCTATAGATGATAAAAGGTGTGCCTCATACCACTTAAGTCTTCATATATAGTTTGCAACTGTTGCACTAAGATTCTTTTCTTTTTTTCAGTCATTTTGATTCACTGAAGTTACAATAATAATGAAATTCAGTTTTCCAAATGTGTTTTAAAATGATCTATCATTGTTTCCTCCTCAGATCTCCAACCATCCATCCAGTATCCTATATATACTCTATCTGTGTAGTTAGCGTTAAGTTAGAGTTCTCCAGAGTGAAGATGAGGAACTAGTCTGGTGTCAGGTGCAAAGCAGATGGACTGAACGTCTCCTATTTATTATCACTGCACACAGGGCTTTATGTGCATTGGTTTGATCGTGTTTGACATTTGCACCCATGTAATCTAAACAGTCCCACTGTTCTGACAGGGAGTGTTTAGGCGTGAGCTGTGTGTGTTCCCTGACTTTGCATCCTGAACTTACTGAAGTCAAATCGATGATTTTGGTGTCTTGTGTGACTTTATCATCCTGCACTTTAGAAGTGATGATCCTCTTGAGTTTCCCACTCCTGGGTTCACTTGGTGTCAGACCATACAGGAGTGTTTGTTTACGTTGCTCTGCGGCTGTCTGGCAGTGTTACAGTGACCTCTGTTGGTGAAGTGACAGCTGTCGTTGTGTTTCAGGGAGCGATCGGGCCCGACGGTCCAACGGGAGAGTTGGGGATCGAAGGCAAGAAGGTAAGGATGCTGGCAGCCGTACGAGTAATGGCTGTAAAAACATCGTATAGGTGCACACGGATGTTTCATCCAGCACACATGTGGGGCTGCTGAGGGGGAAACCGGACCAAATAACAGCAGGCTGCACATCTTCTGCTTCCACTAAGCAGGCAGGAAATGTACAATAAATTGACGTCTGGACGCTGATCGTGTCTCATCCTTTCTCTGCCTCCCTCCGCAGGGTTTTGACGGCCCTCCAGGAAAAATAGGTTTCCCTGGACCACAGGTAAAGCTTTGGGGTACTTTTCTACTTTTCCACTCCTCAGACTCATATTTTTTCAGTGCTTATGTTTCTCTGGAGGGGCGAGACATGCGCATGATTTAGGGGACCTGCATGATACCAGCAGTGTGGAAGCCCAATGTAAAGAAGAAAAAAAGCAAAAAAACCAGCATATTTCCCTCTTGAGAGAAGAACTGTCAGAGGGAGTTTTTGTTTTTCCCCTCATACTTTAAAATGCAGCATTAAGTTTCCTGCATGGCTCATTTGTAGAGTTTTTATTTACTGAACCCGCAAATAAAAGCTGTAAAACTTGACCTAACGTCTTAAAATATTTCTCCTACTTATTAAAAAGGCTTTTATTTAGCGTGAGGAACTGAAGATTCATTACATTAGGATCATTTGCCTATGACGTCCCTGTCCCAAAACTTCAGAAGACGTGCTGATTAATCCACATGTTTACAGAACACACTGGAAGTTGTGTGTTTGGACCTTAATGCCACCATTAATACAGAATTTTTTTTTTCCAATTCACTTGTCAGCGGTCATAACGGAGCGGCTGATCATTGTTTGAGCTGTTATTATATAAATATCAAGCCGTCAGATACCGAGCGTGTCTGATCCTTCCACCATATGTGTGACCTTTTGTTTTGTGAACATCACAGCTCATGCACTGATGAACTGTAGTTTAATTAATCCCGTTTCACACTTTTCCTCCTTTTTGTGTCCCTCCAGGGAAAGATGGGCGACACGGGGGATGTTGGGCCTAAAGGTTTTCCTGTGAGTTCACAGAAACAGCTCATGACACACTGCTTGTGTGTGTGCGCTGTGGACTGACTGACGTCGGTGTTTTCAGGGTGTCCAAGGCCCCTCGGGACCTCCAGGGGACAAGGGAATAGCAGGCGAGCCGGTATGAGCCGCCATCCGTCTTTTTTCGTCCTTCCCCTTCACATCTTTCTGCTCCCAACCTCCTGCCGTTAGTTGTCTTTCTCAGATTCCTTCCTTTTCCGTCACCCTTCTATATTTCAATCTGCTGTAGTTTTCTCGCTCCAGCCTGTCGGACTCTTTCTCTCCTTTCTGAGGGTTTTATTAGTTTCTCTTTGGCAGCCTGCTTCGCTGTGCCCAGTCCAGTTAGCTGCAGAGCACAACGGCCAAGAGGTAGTTTACGAGACACGTTTTTAGTGCTTATTAAAAATATATATTCAGCTGTATTAAATGTTTCCTGCAGAGTGGCCAGAGAATTGTCTCATCCTTCACACATCTGCTCCGGAGTGGCAGGAGAGCGAACTCTGCACTCTGACCGTTCCTTACAAGTGACGATGAACGTGATTATTGTCATACTGGATGCGATCTTTACTGTTAAATGTTTGCTTACATGTGGTGTAATGTCTCCTCTCTTTCAGTTCAGAGGTTTGTCTTTCTGTTACTTTTGATAGTTACTGAGAAACATGAGTAAAGACAGCGCGGGGGACTTCAGTTGAATCGTCTGGATGCGAGTCAACAAAGGAACAAATGTTATTCCTATGAGCTGAGCTGAATAATAAGCATTGTTGGCGAAGCAGCGGTATTTTATGAGCGTAATTAGTGGCACACATACGCATCGGATTCAGAGCCAAACTGCTCGCAGATGGCCTCCTGATTTATCTGCCACCGGCTCCGTCGCAGTCAGCATCAGCTTCATTTTTACAGTTTCTGCAGAATCAACCAAAGCTGATTCAGGTCAATTAAACGTGTGAAACATCTGGAGTTTTTTTTTTTTTTGTTTGTTTTAATTCTGTTTGTCGATTTTTACAGGGATCACCTGGACCACCTGGGACCGTGGGACTGTTGGGGGAAATCGGTCCAAAGGTAGGAAGATTCATCTTCATGCTCACGTAATATTTTCCATAAAACCACATCTTAACCTCGTAAACACATTTTAAATGTTAATTCCAGAGAATTTTAGCGTTTGGCTTGTTTTAAGTGCCTTTTTGGTAGATTGCATTGACTCAGAGAAACTAAGCCCATGTCATGCCCAGCCCAAACTCTTACCTCAACCGTTAACCACACCACTGTTAAAACATCTCTTCTCTTCAGAAAATATGATTGTTTATGCAAATGTCGTTAAACAAATACACACAGACACGTTTGTGCTCTGACATAGTTCATCCACCAGCCTGCTTTTATAAACTCAACCACAACAATCAAGACCTCCGGCTTCATTCTGAGTCTGATCTCAACATAGATTTAACTTGAACTCCACATCCTAACACAAAACACACACGCACATGTTGCACACACAGCCACACACACACACACACACACACACACGCATGGCGCAGACTTCATCTGTACGCACAAAATGCTCCGCTGTGAGCAAATGATCCAATGTGTACCAGCTGTTGTTTCCTGTTTCCCGATCGATCAGTAACACCCCAGGGAGTGTTTCAGTGCTCAGTGCTCCTCTCGCCCTCTCTTCAGGGTCCTCCAGGCAAAGTGGGTGAACCGGGACTGCCTGGCGAGCCAGGAGAGAAGGTGAGGGTCACCCTGATGCGGTTTCACTCGTGTTTATGTTTTATTTACGTCCCACGTGTCTCTGTGTGACAGGGAGCTGTCGGAGCTGCGGGGAACATCGGAGAACAGGGCCTGATTGGACAGCGGGTGTGTTTACCTGCAGTGAACAGTATAATTATTTGTGCTTTGTTTTCCTGCTGCTGTTTTGGTTTATTTGGGTTTGTGTTTACGTGCACAGGGAGAGCCAGGCCTGGAGGGAGAAGCTGGTCCGTCTGGTCCTGATGGAACCAAGGTGAAGCATGAATTGAGGGATAATAGAGAGCCAAATATTCCCAAATAAACCCACAGGATTAATTAATAGAGTCCGTTGGTCATGAATGTTCCCAGGGTGAAAAAGGCGACATGGGTCAGGAGGGCGACACGGGAGAAAAAGGCGAAATTGGACTAAAGGGAAAGGAAGGGCCGCCTGGAAGTCCCGGCCTCACCGGAGTGAGGGTGAGTCGCCGGACCGACGCCTTCATCGTCATCATCATCCACCGTCATCTCTGCTTCTGCTCACAACGTTTTCTCCTCTCCTGCCTGAAGGGTCAAGAAGGAAAATCTGGAAAAATCGGGGAAAGAGGCAAACTGGGCTTAAAGGTCTGAACGTCAGAGGATCGCCTGCCGCCAGTTTCAGTCCCTCCGTCACTCTGAAGGTGATTTATATGGATCCTGCCATCTGTGCTTCTTCAGGGCGCCAAAGGAAATCAAGGCCACCTCGGGGAGACTGGGACGGTGGGGAAGATCGGCCCCCCGGGTTTCGTGGGGCTGAAGGGATCCAGAGGGACCGTTGGACATGTGGTAAAGTGGATCAGCGCTCGTATCAGTGTTTGATGTCGATGATTTCCGTCAGCTGAGCGGCTGATCTGCTGTGTTCAGGGAGCTCCGGGTCGGATGGGTCAGCAGGGCGAGACCGGCCTGCCGGGATATGAAGTACGATCACTTCACCTGGAATTTTACACCGACCTGTTAAAGATTCTTTTATGATTTGACACAAGTTCCTGTTTGATTTGTTTGCAGGGTCATCAGGGACCACAGGGCCCCATGGGCTCTCCAGGACCAAAAGGTGAAAAGGTACTCCTCGTTCACTTCATGTGTGACATGATTCTTTTTGTCTCGTTTGTCTGAATTTAGATGTTTTTTGTTTTTTTTTGTCTTTCTGCTGCTCTGTTCAAGAGTCACCTGTATCCTTCTCATCCTAACCTTGCCTCATCAATACCAACCATTTCCATTCTTCCTGTCTAGCATACAGTTATCACTCTGTTCATGTGTTGGTCATTACCTGCCAGAAAGCACCCTGAATGGGTCAAATAATCAAACACACGTAGTCGCATTCACACCTTTCGCCATTTTTTTTTTTCTTATCACAAATCAACCAAACCTGCCTCAAATGCGTGCACAGGGAAAACATGCAAATTCCATATGAAAAGTAACCAAACAGACTGGAGATGAGCTTGGTGTCGGCCATTATGCTGCCATGTGGCCATTTGTCCTCCTTTTCATTGTGTTTCCTCAATGTTTGCTCTTCTTGTGAACCCAGTGACTGGAAACAAACAGCAACTGTCTTTACGCGTCCTGTTTGTCTCCGCAGGGCGAGCAGGGGGACGATGGGAAGGTGGAGGGTCCTCCCGGTCCTCCAGGTGACACAGTAAGTCACGTTTGACTTACCTGTCTTCCTCTCCCCGGTGACGGTCATGAGTGAAGCTGCAGAAGAGACTTTATCTCCAGTTCATTCATGTCATTCTGGTTGGTTCAGGGGCCTCTTGGCGACAGAGGAGAGAGAGGCGAACCAGGAGATCCAGGGTACAAAGTAAGTCCGTCAGATGGTTTCCACTCCGCCCTGTGGTTCCTCGCGCTGAGGTTTGGGTTTGTGAGGTTGAGTTGACGTGTTTCAGGGTCAGATCGGTGTGGACGGGGAGCGAGGCCGATCTGGAGCTCCTGGACAGCCGGTGAGTGGAAAAACCTGTGATTCCCTCATTTAGCTGACATTCAATCACAATACAAACACCAGGTCTGAACAAACGAGTTGATTCTATTTACAAAAATGTCTTTTTCAGGGACAACCTGGACCCCGAGGACAGCAAGGACCTAAAGGGGCCAAAGGCGACCGAGTAAGGATGTAGAAATGGAGATGTTCTGTGTGTTTGTTGTATTTTGTGTTAATGAGAGTTAGAATGTATAGCTTTATATTACTACAATTACAGTTTGGCTTTTATCAGGCTGAGTGACATGTTATGACTAGTTGGAAGCATTAAATCCACTTTTTTTAATTATAATTGCTAATTTTCATTTCTGTCTGAGTGGTAATTTTTTTGAGTAATTCCCTGTACTTGACTTTCTGGACCTTCTGCGTGCCTTTAAAAGATTTAAGTTGAATGTTTGATCTGAAAAATAAAACATAAAGCAACTTTAATTAGATAAATATCAGCTATTTTCTCATAAAGGGTTGAACAGACGGTCATCTCGTGGCACAGTAGCTACCAGACAGACTCTTATTTCAAGCTTTCACTGAAGGGCCCTGGTGTGAATTCATTCTAGTGGATTTAAAAAACGCTTTCTTTCGTCTTTTAAGGGGCAAAAAGGCAAAAAGGGTCTGACAGGACAAAAAGGAACGAAAGGACCCGAGGTAAGATCCTGATTTCAATATACACACTCCACTGCTTTGTTTAAAAAGAGAGATGTTTGTGGGCTAAACCAAGTCAATGAGTTCTGTTTGTGGTAATTTCTCAAGCATAAACAGATTTAACAGTCTTTTTTACCCGGTGTTTGATCCGTCCCCTCAGGGTGGCGGTGGTCCCTCTGGTCCCAGAGGTGTAGTCGGTCCAGAAGGGCAGGAGGGTGTACCTGGGGTCGATGGAGTCCCAGGAAAAGATGGCAGTAAAGGCATGCCGGTGAGTCCCTCAAAGAAATCATCAATCCTTTCCTCCGAAAGTCACAGGTTGTAGGTTTTCTTTTTCTTTTTTTTTCAATGCTTTGTCTTCATTAAAGTTCACATCTAAACCGATTTCATTCCCTCAAACCATAGAGGTCTGGACATCTTTGGCTCTACTATCATTAGATATCAGACTCTATAACAGAAAACCCTCATCTTCTACCTCAGTGTGGAGAAGGAATCTATTCTGATCTGATCTGATTTTGCTGTCACTGCCTCCAGGGGGAGCACGGTGACGATGGCGAGGCTGGTCTTCCCGGTAAACCGGGCTTACGTGGTAAAACCGGCGTTGTCGGACTCCCAGGAGATCAGGGAAGCATCGGACCAAAGGTGAGAGGAAATGCAATAAACTGTAAAAGAACAGTCGTTATGTGGTATGAGTAAAGAAGAAATACATGCCACCCCAGTGTTAGTGTTGAGACTCACGACTCTTCTCCTCCATCCAGGGTGAGAGGGGCCTCCGAGGCCAGAGCGGACCTCCGGGAAAAAGAGGTTTCAGAGGTGGGATGGGACTGCCAGGACCCCGAGGAGACCCAGGACCCAAAGGCCAGCCTGTGAGTATCTGCTGCGCGTGCATACATATGCTATATGACCGCTTTAACTCTTCAAAAAATGTTCCCTTTCATGTCTTTTGATTGGCTCAATTCTTCTGCAGGGTGATCCAGGAGCACCAGGGTTTCCAGGGATTCTGGGAGTGTTTGGACCAAGGGTATGTTCATCACAAAACAGGAACACCAGACAAGCTAATTCACATTCAAACACCACTGTGTCAAAGAAACGGCAATAATCTGAATAAATCTTAAATAGACACAGAGGAAAGTGCAGCTTGAAAGGTTCAGTAGTTTCCTTTTTTTTCTGTCCTCATAAAATCCAGTTAATGAAAGACACACTTTTTGAAAAGCTAGCAGAATTCTTCTCTTCACTTCCTGTCTATATTGTAGTCTCATGTAGTAAACCACCAGTTTCAGGAAAAGCAGTATAATTTTCAGCGCTATCTGCTTCCATCTGGCTCCCGAGTGTTAATCAGATTTTCCATCGTGCGCCAAAGACACATTTCATCTGTGTCGCGTTTGTGTAACAGTAAAAATCTATTGTGTTTTATTGAAGTCACCATGCAGAAGGCAAAGCCGGACTTTATCCGAGCAGCCAGAAGCTCTGTCTGAAATCTGGAGGCGGTTAGCGGACGTCACATGTCGCACAATGAGGCACAGATCGACTCGGAAATAGAAGTTGGAGTATAGCAGAGCATTGTTTAACAGCTAAAACACTGGCTGGTTTTTCATCGTGTGTGATGGATGGCGATAAAACATGTCGCTGCTGCTTCCAGGGGCCTCCAGGAGACTTCGGGCCAAAAGGCATCCGGGGACCAAAGGGCCCACAGGGCTCCATAGTAAGAAGACTGTTTATTTAATGACACTTCTCTTGATAAATCAGATCAGATCCTTATTTCACTGCGTTTCTCCTCCCTCAGGGCAGAGTGGGAGTGGTCGGCCCGGTGGGAATCATTGGTCCCAGTGGAAGTGCTGTACGTAAAGCCCTGAAAACCAGCATGACCCTCTCTACACGCTGCCGTTCTTCAGCGCGCTGACTGTGCTCGTGTCTTTACAGGGTCCTCGAGGAGAGAAGGGCCATCGCGGGGAGAACGTAAGCATTCTTTACCTCTCCTGACTTTTCATTCATTTTATGTTTGTGTTGTCTTGTGGAATTTGTGACAAATCTCCGATCTGAAAATCCGTCTTTTCTGCCTTTAAACAGGGAGTTCAGGGTCCAAGGGTACGTCTGTAGATCCTCTTTTTTCTGTTATTCCAAGTGATCAGTATATTACCGTGGACACTTGATTGAGAACCCAGAAGTTGACATTTCCTGGATGTGTTTCTTCCTCTTCAGGGATCTCCTGGGCCTCGTGGACCTCCTGGACTTCCAGTAAGTTCTCCATCCTCATCGGTTTAATACAGTCTAATTTTTGGGTTGCGTAACTAATACATGTTTTCCCTTCTCTCTTTAGGGGCCCCCAGCTGTCCCTCAGTCATTTGTAAGACATGTTATATTTGCTGATTTCATTACAGCCAGTGAGGCTTCCGTCATGCTTTGTGGTTTTAAGGCTCGGTATTGTTGTGTTGCTCCAGAAAGAAGACGGCCTTTTGTTTTTGGATTCACCCACCTCACTCAGGACTGAGGTCAGCAGATCATCTGTATTTCACTATGTTACAACATCCTTTCAGCTGTTCTGGATTTTATGGAAGTAAATTGTCTCCGACTTCCAGAACAAGCCAGTAATGGACCTGCCGATGCTGGACCAGGGTGCAGAGATCTTTAAGACCCTCCACTACCTCAGTAACCTGATCCAGAGCCTGAAGAACCCACTGGGCACCCGGGACAACCCCGCCCGCATCTGCAGGGACCTGCACAGCTGTGAACAGAAGCTAAATGATGGTGGGGACGCGCTAAAATACAGAAACACTCAGGAACGTCATGCTTTCATACAATGATTATCATCGATGTGTTTGGATGTTCAGGCACTTACTGGATTGACCCCAACCTGGGATGCTCGTCAGACACAATAGAAGTCTCCTGCAACTTTACTGGAGGGGGACAGACTTGCCTGAAACCAGTAACTGTGTCTAAGGTGTGTAGAAAAAGCCACCATAATGACCTTGGAGACATGGAAGAAGCACAAATGGGACTTCACACTGATTTCTGCGTGTTTTTCTGTAGCCGACGATGACTGTCGGCCGCGTCCAGCTGAACTTCCTCCACCTGCTGAGCTCGGAGGCCGTGCAGCACGTCACCATCCACTGCCTGAACGCCTCGGTCTGGAAGCCAGCCGAGGACCAGCCGGCTGCCCAGGGCGCCGTGAAATTCAAGGCCTGGACTGGGGAGGTGTTTGAGGTGGGAGGAGAGCTGGAGCCAGAAGTCCTGGAGGATTCCTGCTGGGTAGGGATAAGATACTGCCATCTGTTTTGTACATTTTTCCGTTTGAGTTCACACTTGATTTGGATCAGTTGTAGCTCAAAAAATGCAGAAGACCCATGCTAAGAGTGTATCTAAGCCCAGAAGCAGTGAAAAGATTTCAGAGATTCATAAAACTCACACACGCGCACGAGATTCAACTGCAGTATGGGAGCTACACCTGGGTCCTGCCCTCAACACTTCCAGAGTCAGTCGTAGAAGGTCAAAGCATGGCACCTCATTTCCAGGTTAGAAGAAGCAGAATGTTCAGTGGAGCGAGTCAGAGCGGGGCCGTGGGTGAAGGAGATGACTGGCAACCCTCTCAAACACAAGTCTGAAATGAAATTCATGACATTTGACTTTAATCTGTCTTCTAAACGGTTTAAACTAATTTAATCTGGAGGAACTCTCAGAGCTGGGATCCATCCTGAACAAGTCTACAGGCAGTTTGTTCTCACCGGTTAACCTCAAATGCTCGTTTTTGGACTTTGAGTGGAAACTCGCAGGGAGAATGTGCATGCTCCGGTCAGAAAGGCTGTGCTCGGACTTAAACTCACGACCTTGTGGCTGTTAGGCGAGAATTTCAACTGTTACAATCCCATGCTGCAGTTCAACTCTCAGCAGAAACTAAAATAAAAACAATAAACCCTATCGCCATAATGTTAGTAACAGCTACAAATAACTTTTTGTGACAAGTTAATTTTGAATTTGTATGTTTCTGAAGTTCAGTATAGAGACTTAAAATGTACTTAAATACCACAAACCAGTCACTGATGTTTGTAGGTTGGTCAGAATAAGTGGATAACAGCCATGACAGTTGTTCATAGGACATATGATTGAAAATAACTCTGAAAATAACTTGATTAAAATGAACTCAGTTGATTAGACCTGAGGCCCCCTTAAGCTGTGCTCCTGGTAATCCAGTACATTAAACTAAATTTGACCTGAATATTGAACCAAACATATGAAATGATTTCCTCCCATTGTTAATATTATTCTGCACCATGTGTCCATTTCTCAACTATTTATTCTCCAGTTTTCGTTGCTTCTTGTCTTTGAAATGCTTTCATGGTCTTCATATCTTGTTTTATTTACATGATTTCTTTGTAATATTTATGTATTTCTTTGGCTCTCTGAAGCACTCTGTGTATGAATGGTGCTAAACAAACAAACTTACCTCGTCTTCCTGAATTTCAGGCTTTAATTCACTAACTTTGACATTGTTTTCGGACGTGCGCACGCAGATAAAAGACGGGCGCTGGCACCAGACCCAGTTTGTGTTTTACTCCGTGGACCCCACCCTGCTCCCCGTGGTCGACGTCTACAACCTCCCGAGAACCGGCCCGGGCTCGCATTACCACCTGGAGGTGGGTCCCGTGTGCTTCCTGTGAGCGCGAGCCCTCCGAGCGCCGAGGGACGGGGAACCGCACGAGCCGGCGTGCGTCGCGGCGGCCACGGCCAAACGCCGCCCGAGTGATGAAGAAGCCACCTCCCCCTCCACGCGGATCCTGCTTCGCTCCAGCAGAACTCCCGTCGGACTGCAGACACAGAGGGAGGAAGAGCAGGGAGTGGGGGGGGGGGGGGGCGGGGAGGAGAGCTGAGGAGGAAGAGCGGGGGAGTTCTTGCACTAAAAGCTTTGTCAAGCTCGTCAAGATGGATCTCCACATAACGTGCCTGCTTGGAGATAAAAGGCTCTTTGCCACAGAATCTCTCCAGAACATTGTTCAGTGAAGGGAGACCAAGGCCAAGTTTAATCAGCGGACTTTATAATAACTTATTTTTGTAAGAGCACGCAGTCCGTATGCTGTGTGTGTGTGTTTTCTTTGTTTTTCTTTTGTTTTGTTTCGGGAATTTCCAGGAATTCAGTTGTATCAGAAGAAGAATTAACATAATTGGGATCAGTTAAATGTACATATAAATATATATATATGCTTATTATTAACTTTTATACATGTATATCTCATGTAAAGAAATAATCTTTAAGTGCAATAGAAAATAAGAGGATAATTTGATATTTTGAACTTAAGTGGAAGGATTTTTCAGGGGTGCCATTTGAATTGCCTTACGGTGCTTATCTTCTCCTCATGATCTAACAGGCGAGTTGTTCCAGAAGGAGGCTCAGCTGAGCAGACGCCACATTTGTATCGACTTCAAATGAGAGATTTTATCTCTGTTTTGGGGGGGAAAAAAAAAAACGTGGCGTCCAGTCAGTTGTTAACAAATGAGACCTGGAGCCACACAGCCGTCCACATCGGGAACGTCGGTGTTTTGTTACTAAACTTATTACATTATTAAACCGGATGCCACTGATGAAGGGAGCGCGAGGTCAGAGGTCACATTGAGGAGGAAGACTGCGGAGCTCCAGTTCTCTGCGGTGTGTATTTCTTAGACCCTCTGTAGCTGTGGAGTGATGAAAAAGATAGAAGGGTACGTTATTTAGCCAGCGCCACGGGGGACCGGGACTTTCCGCCCTCCCCCCCCCCTCCCCATCTAACAGTTGACAGACTACAGGTACGAGAACTGAGCCACAACGGAGAGGGACGAGGAACCCGAACAAGACCTCCACCTTTCATCCCGTCCTCCCTCAAACGCATGGTGCTACGTAAATGATCCGAGGTGCTAACTATAGTGCTGTTATGACACCACTTTGCTAAAATATTCTGTTTATAGCGCATGTTTGCTTAGAGAAAGAAGAAGTCCCCCCCCCCCCCCCCCCCCCCCCCCCCCCCCCCCCCCGCTGTAGCCCCACAGTGCACTAGAATGGCGATGTCCCGTCTAACACTACATAGCTCCCTGACAGTCGACCATCTGTTGTTCATTAAGAGCAATTCTTTCTTAAATGCTGCAATTTAAAGAGATGCTTATTCTGAGGGAAAATATTTTTTTGAGATAACTATTAAAACTAAGACCAGATTTCTGCTTTGGTATCCAGTGTAAATCACAGGGCTGGAACAGTAAAGATGTCTTTCTTCTGTACAAAGAAGAAACACACACCCTCACACACGGCTGTATGAAATCCTTGTTAGAAACACATCTTGTGGAGATAGTTTTAATAAAACATTTTCTTCGTTGTAGCTGGACACAAATGTGTATAATTGTGTAAACCTTGCTGTATACAGTGGATCCCCTCTTGCTAATTTAATGTTATTTAATGTTGTTAACGTGGTTGCTGACTGAGCATATCTGTTGGTTGAAGCAAAAACTACTCTTTCTGACAACTTTATATATCAGTTATCCCAACTGGTCTTGGAGTTTATAGATTTTTTTTTTTTTCTAATGTGTAAATTTGGGGCTCCAGAGAACAAATTTATTGCAATGTTAATTCTTTTATTTTTCTAATTTTTGTTATGTTGTTTTTCCTCTATGATAATCAAACATGTACTGTACCAAGACTGTGCTATACTATAACTTGTGTTTTAAAGAATTATGCAAATATGTGAAATTTTTTTTTTGTTTCTTTTTGTAAATCTGTTGTAGATGTTCAAACAAGCTAAGAATACCTCACAATTTTACACATAGAACTTGGTGCAAAGCTTTGTCAGTTGCCTCCATAATTGAAATCTGTTGGGAAACATCAGCCAAATACAGCAAGTCGTCAAACTCTGAACAAGACCATCTCTGGTACCTTTATCTGTCTACTTTTTAGTCATTGTTCAATGTCCATTTGTTCAATAAATATTTTCAATTTTGTGTGGATTGTTTTCTTTTTTGACACACGTTAGAATATACAAGAATTAAAAGAGAGATGAATAAATATGTACAAACTGAATCTCTATATGTGGATTATTACTAATAGGCCACAATCTTCACTTTTTTTTATTACAAAATATACTCAACCTGTCTCTCTGTATTCATACTGTAATAAGTAAGTTTATTTTTCAATAGCCACCAGTTGTGTAATGTGACTATATGTAAATGATGGTGGCAGCATTGATATGCAATAAAAATACATTTAGATAAGGTGAACATTTACCGCCACCTAAAGAAAATTTTAATCCTTTACCAGAAACATTTTAATTAAAGTTAATGGGTTAATGTTGATTCATTGATTGAAAAATGATGTATTGAATCCAAAATCTATTTCTTTGAAACTCTGGAGTGAAATATTATTTGTTGCCTTCTGACACACGTATCTGTTGAACTGCTCCCTGCAGTGGAACGGTGTTAAAACCGAACTGAAACTTTCCATTAGGTCTGCCGAAACCTGAAAGTTCCTCCACATGGTAATAATACAACTTCAAATCGGATCTTGAAAAGGAGGGACTTCCTGAGTGATTCTGTCCAGATTTATGTTTGCAACAGCTTTCATTTTTGATCTCACTGGTTTGTTGTGTCTGCTGATGTTAACAAAACAGTGTGGCCCACAGCAAGCCAGTTAGACATAAAAAAAGATGCTTCTATTCCCAATTTTTGGAATCCTAGTGTGTGTGTGTGTGTGTGTGTTTATCTGTCGCACTGTGTTTACCTTGGGAAGAACTGTGTGCAGGAAGTGCTCCGTGCAGATAAAGCAGTGCAGGAGGTAGAAGAGCCTGTGTCTGAAGCATTTGTGGTCCTTGGAGCTCTAAATTACATTATGGTTGCACACATAATACGGCCTGGTATTTCAATTTAATTTTATTTGTATGACGCCAAGTACAACACCGTCATTTCAAGGCACTTTCACAGAGACAAACCCAAAGATTCCACATCAGTAAGCAGAGAAGACAGTGGAAAGAAAACAAAACTCCCTTTAAACAAGAAGAAACCTGCAAAACCAGACTCTGAGGGGGTTGATGGAGAGAGAAAGATAGGACAGAGAGACAGACTGTGGATAGGGATTCAAACCCTGGTTTAGGTTGGGGGCAGCAAGCGAACGAGACAGAGCATAGACCGCAGGAGTTAGACAAATGAAACATGTAGTAGTGAAATGTGGTGCGTCAGAAAGGAGAGAAGCTCACTGTAGGTTTCCAGCAGTCCTAACCTATAGCAGCTTCACTAGAAAGTGGTCCATGGTGGCCTAACTGTAAACTTTATTAAACAGAAAAGTCTTAAGCCGAACCTTTAAAAGTAAAGTCTCCCTAAATGAAACTGGCAGGTGGCATTACACATAAATCATCAATCATCAAAGCACAGAAACAGCAGGGATTCTTCTGTGTGTGCTTCTGGGTAAATGCTGCATTTTGTATGCTTTGAACTGACCTGCTTGCAGCTGAGAAGGCTGCCACACGGTGTCGCTGTTGTTGTGACTATGAATCCATGTGCTGCAGAGCCATCTGTTTGCACCAGGGAAATTCAACTGGGATTGCGTTTCTTCTAACCAAACAGTATACTATAATTAATCCAGTCACTGGAGCAAAGTGTTAATTATGCTTTAGCACCATAAAACACGCCAACCACCCTTTTTACCACAGACACATACAAATTATGTGCATTAAAGTGTATTCTTAACATTGTGATTACTGACACACACCACTGAAGTCATGTTTTCAAAGAGCAAGAAAGACCACAGAGATGTGTGTTTGCTTGAATGTAAATTATGATAAATAAGAGATACCTGACCCTGGAAGCATGCATGTGATGTGCATGTTTTCCAAGAGGCTTCATCAGAAGGATTTCAGGTATTTTATGTGGAAATTCTGACAACTTTTCATTAAAAACAAAAACCTTCCTCAGAGAAAGGATAAAGACACATGACAGTTAAATGTGGGTGTCAACGCTGTAACGTGGTTCAAATTGACAGCGTATGTGTTCCTAAGCCTATGTCTATGTTTACGAACCTCCCTGAAGTATTTGCTTTGGCCAATCGCTTTGTACCAGTATCCGCCCTGTTCTATGGTGCGTTTCACAGACCTCGGAAATCACCACGATGACTCGTCAACAACGATTTCATATCAATGCAGTACAATACTACAAACAATAAAATCAGAACTATTGCAAAAAATGTGTAGCAAAGTGTACTTTTGTAACTTCTATCCGTTATATTTAGCACGATGAAATACTTGAAAAGGTCTCGTGATAATTTCAAATTATATCCCATAGCACCTGAAGGCAACACCAGTTTCCAACGTGCACAATGGTGACGTCTACCATATCATGATGGCGGTAGCCTGGGATATTTTGAATTCCGTCCCGCTTTTTAGTAGTTTACGCCGGTGAAATGTCTCAATAATCTGTGGATAACGTAAGACGAATCAACCGCCGTGATGGATTCCGTCGTGGGGGACGACCTGACGCTCCCCGTTGACATCAACGGAAGGTAAAAGTTAACAACGGCGGCTAGCAAGCTAACCCGCTAATCCCGAAAAAAAAAAAGAAAAAACTAGTTTTACACAGTCACCGCTGCTCGGGGCCTGACTGTTACACATCAGCATCTGTCTTCAGATTTTTGGATCTTTGTTGGATTAAAATGGTTTTAATTTAGCAACTGTGTATTATATATAGCTTGACTAACGTTTGGTCCAACATGAAATTATTTGTTGTAACTGAAGCAACTTGGGGTCATCTGACATTCTAGCCTGTAAATGATAGCTTTCTGTTACATAGTTTTCCATATTTGCTTTGAAGATAAACACATTATACACATGCATACAAGTGTTCTTTGGCTTTAATGTTGCTTTTCTGTTATCTCATTGATTATGTTTTAGTTTCATCAAAGGTGCTTTGCAGATCTACAAATTACACGTGTTTTCAGTTTTGTATTGTTTCGTTGAAGTTAATGCAGGGTGGCTCCTGACTATTATTATCATTCTTTGAACATCTGAGGATAATCTATGGACGTATACTTATGAGGACGATCAGTTCCATCAACATAATCTAACTAATAATCTGCTATTATAGACGACACGTACACATTAACCCTGCACTGGACGTTAATGCAATCTCAGGATCACACATCAATTTCTTAATCTTTCTTTGTTAGCTAACATCGAAAATGTAGCTCAGAAAACAGAAAGTAAACATGATCCACGCTTCACTGATTCATATGGAGATCAGGGAATCTGAACATGTGTGTCTGCTGGGTTATCACCGTTATAAATCATGTCCATTGGCTGTTGCTGGGGTATCACTGCCATTGGTTGGTCGGTTTGTTGACGTGCCGGAGTGAATGAAAGCGGAAATTATGAGCCAGTGTGTTCAAACTGCATCAGCGACGTCTACATGCTCTCTGTGTGCCAAATGTGGAGTTAACATGTTATTTCTTTTATATCATCAACGTTTCTCTCCTTGAAATGACAGAAGAGTGTGACTGGTAGGTAAAACATGCTTTGCTCTCCAGTGCTGATGTTGTGATGGTGTATTCCCCTGAGTTTAGCTAGTTTAGATCTTTACTGCAGAGGTAGTCGTGGCATCTGTGTGTTTCAGTGTTTAGTTTTTTCCCCCTGCTTAGTTTCCCTTTAGGTGACAGGGCCCAGCCGTGCTGTGTGTGAGAGCAGTCATCCAGGTGGTAAGCGTGCCTCAGTAATCTAAGATGTTAGCTGATATGCGTGGTGTGCATTACTCATAAGGTCATTCTGAAGCACGGCTCACTGTACTGCTTTTAGTTTCAAAGTTGGACACTGATGGTTGGATTCTGTCGTTTTATTTCAAAGACTGTGTCCGTGTTCGTCTGTAGCTGAATACAGAGAGGAAAAGAGGAAGTCATTGTTTACAGGCTCAAACATTGTTTCCACCGACTGCTTTTACAGGATCGCTACTACAACTACAAAACTCTCTGTAACATGTTTGAATGTATTCTATTCTTTTAGATTTGGCCCGTTTCATATGGGAGTTGCCGCAATTGTTTAGATCGGGGGCTTTCACTCTTATCAAAGTTCTTGTTTTAGGCAGCTTCCGCGCCATTAACACAGGAAGGAGTTGCTTAGCATGTGAAAAGTTTGTGATGCAATGTTTGTCAGCTGTTTTTTTACCGTTTGCACTTACTGCTGCCGCCCTCATCTGATTTCACCAGGTCACTCTTTGCATCAGCAAGTATTAAAATAAATATTCTTTTTGTTGTTGGTGGTGGTAATACTCAAAAAACTGATTTGCATCTGCTTTGATTTACTGTGCAGGAATACAGGCTACACAGATTTCTTTGGGCATTGAATCTCCTTCTCTTCACTTCTGTGTAGTGTGTTATTTAGTTCTGTGCTGGATAACCTTGTAGTGTGTGTGATGGGTGTCAAAGTCAAAGATTTGGGGAAAAAAGCAGTGTCATTATGGTCCGAGACAGATACTGTGACGGCTATAAATACAGTTTTGCTTGGATATTCAAGAGTCCCAGAAAGCCAGCGACTGCTTGAAATGGAATATGCCGTTTATCTGATGCTTCTGCGTCGCTTTGAGGTGAAAACATCCAGTTTCTGTTTGAGAGTGTTTGAATTGATGCAGTGGTACACAGATGATTCATGTGTTATATAACTGTCACTGCAGTTAACAAAAACATAATAAAACAAGGGCATGTAACGCGTCGATTGAATGTCAAATTATGCTCAGTTTCATGTTGATTCTGTACATTTGTTAAGAAATATGCCAGAGAAAGAGTGAGGCTGTGTTTTCAACGACAGGAGTGATGTGAGAGGAAGTTATTCAGTGCCGAACTGAGTATTATTAGACTGAAAGGGTCAGGGTTGAGGAACGTGAACTTGAGCCACATAGTTCTTGTTTTTTTGTTTATAGATGTTATTTCCCTCTGAGGTCTGCCTACAGAAGCTGCGCTTTAATAAACTGGATTATTGTGTGCTGTAGTTATATTCACGTGTGTCGTGGCAGTTTTAACCCGGTGCCCATCAGACGGTGCTGTGATCCAGATGTGCGCCGCTGGTGTTTGGGGCATTGTGCTGTGTGTGTGAGTGACGGCGCTGTCCTGTCACTTTGTGATGCTTGGCCGATCGGAGCCACAGTGCTCCGTTTGTCTGCCAGTGAAAGCCTCCGTCGTCCACTGGTTTGTGTTTTCCCCTCCTCTTGTCTGTCTGAACCAAACACGAGAGCGAGGCTGCCACTGGCACATGGTCTCACACACACACATGTACACGCACGCTGAAAGGAGGCTGCCAGAGTGGATGTAAATGAAGCAGCGAGTCATTCTTAAGCTATTTATGGAGTGTCCTTAGGGCTCAGTGGAACTGGCCAGCGTGAGTAATGCATGAACGCTATGAATTTGTGTTTTTGGAATACTCAACAAATCAGCGTTCATGTGTACTCTGAGCTCAGATTGTAGAGCTGCTAGTCTCTGTGCTCATTTCTAGAAATATTGAATAGTTTTAACCGAATTGTGCAAGGGCTGTAATATATCACTAACAAATGTTTCTGTCCGCAGCTGCAGGCTGCCAGACTCTATAAATGCTGGAGAATTTTCCACGGACAGCATGACAGGTACAGTAAGTCTTTAACTTCTTCTCCCTTTGTTCGTTTTGTTGCTCAGGTGTGTGTATGTGACTCCCCTGTGTATTAATTAATACTGCTGCTGAATCATAGCTGTGACCGCCCACAGTTTGGTCTCCGAAGATGCAATAAGGGACGTGGCAGATGATAAGAATAGGCAGAAACTGCTTCTAATTCTGCATCGCGCTCTTGTGGTGTGCCAACAATGTCCACTGATACACACAAGCCTGTAAACAACTAATTTATAGGTAGACGACAGACGTCTCTTCTTGTCCAGTTTATTCTGTAGACCAATTCACAAAGACTCTCAAGCAGATGATTGCACAACAAAACTGAAATCATCTAAATAACGATTATGTTATTAAAAAAAAGCACTGAGATTGTTGCATTTTAGAAGAGGGTGCAAAAAACCAGCTGTTCACTTTGTGTGTGTCTGCAGAGGTGAGGGCATGCACAGACAAATTTCATATAATTACAAATTATGAAAGTGAAAGTACAACCCTTCGAGCAAAAAGCTGCTCAAAATGCTTGACTTCTGATTTTTAATGCACTTTTAGTTTTGTTATCTGTAATCCAAGCCAGCTCTTTGTAGCTTGTCTGGAACCTTTTGTCCTTGATTTTATGTTTTGCTGTGCTACGCATGCAACTTGTACTAAAATACATATTTGTGCGCAGACTTTGATTATTGATTATGGTGCAGATTTAGGGAACAAGTGGACATTTACCTCGATGACTGGTTTAATAATATTTGCGCTCAGAGTTTCAGGGACGCAGCTGAATGCGTTTCTCTTTACGTCCGTGCAGTGTTCAGTGACCCACAGGCAAACGGTTATGTAATAATGCTTTATTTCCATGAAACGCTGCTCCTTCTTTCTCTGTTTCAAAACGCTCCGTGAAATCGATCAGTAAGCTCAGATTTACATTTATTAGAATTTCTCCTTATTGAAATGTTTCCTGCTTCACTTATGTGTCCTGATGTTGCTGGTACGGCTGCACAATATCACGTAAACATGCAATCATTTTTTTTTAAATTGCGATAAACATGATTTGTTGTAATGCTGAAACATCATTTAAAATTCACACAACATTTAATCACAATTGAGTTGATCTTTCATGACTTGTAGATTGTGAATGTCTCAATAATGAGTCATTTGTGGTATGCTGTGCAGTTCTTTTATTCATTTAACCTTTATGATATTCCACTGAGAGCAGACTTCTCTTTACGATGTGACCCTGTTAAGGCATCACCTCTCCACACTGGAATGATGCACAGCCACTTGTGTCAGACAAACATTTCTTCAGCTTTTCTTGCAACCTCAAAGATGATTTGCTTTCCTGCCTGTGAAGCTCTTACCACAGGAGTTCTCGCTCTTCCAGTTTTTGTCCTGACCTGCACTTAATAACCGCTGTTTAACATTCAAACTGTGGAAAACCTAAACTTTAGGCGCTTTAATGTCATTTTCTTGAATGTATAGGCAATATAATTATTTGTTATAATTTTCAGATTTCCAGTAATGTTGTTTTTTGCTACAGGTGATGGTGGTTAAAGTTTGTGGAGTCTGGGACTTTATTAAATCTCACAGCTCACTTTCAGCCTTCATTAAGGCAGTTATTACAAGTCCAAACAAGCCCTACTGAATAAATGAATGAATGTTGTGGTTGTCTCTAACCCTTTTTCAGCTTCAGCTGACTATTTTGTGAAGCAATACATATTCTTTGCACTTTCAGATGAATTTGAACACTGTATTTACCTCCTGCAGGGGGTTAAAGTAGAAATCTGTTTTAATCAGAATTTATTCATTACTGTTGTTGCATTATTTCATGCATCAACATGAAAACATCTTGTTGTGTTTGCTGCTGAATAGTTATTTCTGTTCTTTATTTGAATGGACATCGTAGGTCTCCCCTGGTGACACGTTGTGTTAAGTTTTAACCTTGAGCCTGGGGGACCGGTTTGAATCCCGATTGCTGCAGAAAGGCACATCCAGCATGAAAAATAGCCAAGGTCACAGTGTTTGAGGCAATGACTTCCTGTGGCAAAACAAATAATGTTGCATTACATACATGCTTGAAAAGAGCTCAATAAAGATGATGTTTAGTTACTTGAAGTTGCCTTTTAGTGGTGATGGAATTTTGGTTTCTACGTTTGGGATAGCAGAATTAAACAAAATAAGCTCCCCGCTGAAATAGCCAGTCTAATCCTTTAATTCTAGAAATCAGACCAACTTAAAAGTTTTGTTTCCGACTAAGGCAGCAGGCATTGGAAAAATCTTCTGATTACAGGAGTAATATAATTAAATTTACCTCTCAGGAAGTCTGCAGAGCTCTACATAGACACTTATTGTTACTGACATTTATATTGAGGAGCGAAGATGACAGTGCAAGAACAAAGAGGAGGTCACATCCCTTTAATTGAGAAATAAAATGCATCCAAACAAGCAGCAGTCAGAGTCGACGGTGCGGAGGCCTTTCCTGTTTCCCTTTAAGCTGCAGCAGGCCATGAATCAAGAGGTGGTGTTGAGAAATGTGTTGTTGACTAGTGTTACATGATCAGCTGTAGGCTGCCTTCAGCTGGTCTAAACAGGGCAGCTCTCCTGAAGCTGCTCTAACCTCTGATGGCACTGAAGAGAAAAACACGACTCCTTTCTCTTTCTCTCTCTAAAGTAAACAGAGCGAGGATGAATGCGAGAGCAGGAGGTGGGAGTTATTCATGAAAACACAGCCGGTTCTCTAACTTACAGATACACTCCGGTTGTAATCACAAATAGTGAAAGCTAATTCTTGTGCGCTGTCTTGTTGCCTTATAGCTCCACCTTTCTCCGACAAGATGTCCCCAATTAAAGCCCTCACCATGAAGGACTACGAGAACGTGAGTGATTTGAACTGATGCTGTATATTAAAGGACATCCCTGTTCGACCCACAGTTCCACTAAAAGTGAGCCGCGCTGACCTTTTATGGAAGTTTAGTGATGAGGTTTGTGCGTTGGAGGAGGAGAAGTATCTAGGTGGGCCAAAACCTATATTTCACTATTTGGGAGGAATGCTTGCTCAGATTTTGGGTGCGTGCTGCCGGGCAAGCTGCATGATTAGAGGTTTGCAGAGGGGTCCAGACTTCTACCCCCTCCTCCTCCTCCTCCTCCTCCTCTTCCTCCTCCCTTTGACAGTCTACCCAACCCCCATTACCAGATGTATGCTGCTCTGAGCCTGGAGCACAATGATGCACAGTCTACTTCACACACACACACACACACACACACACACACACACACACAGCCACTCAGACACATACAAACACGCGGCCTTTCCTTCATTTTTACAATGACCGCGCACACGTCCCCTTTCTGCCGTGTAAACATGTCATCCTTCTTTTCAACACAGATACACTGTTCTTGGCTTATTCTTAGTTTATGAATCTTGATTTAATTTCTTTAAAAGTTATTGATTCAGAGTTTAAAAAGAGAGTAAACATTTTAAAGCCGTGTCAGTTTTTCATTTGAGATAACATATTTTTGTTGCATTCATCCCCAGCAAATCACAGCTCTGAAGAAAGAGAATTTTAACCTGAAGCTACGCATTTACTTCATGGAAGAGCGCATGCAGCAGAAATGCGATGACTCCACCGAGGATATATTTAAAACGGTATTGTGTTTAACTCTGGGTTTGATGTTTCTTTTATTTTACCCCAGTAGCATCTCGTTCTTTCGTCCCTCCTGACCGCCAGGGGGCGGTGCTGAAAGCGGTGAATGTTCCACTTCGCACATGCGCAGTTCGAGTATGCATGCCGACGTCACTTGTGACCCCGGACCAACAATAATCAGGTGTCCAAGCCGTGGTTCGGTTTCTTTGGTTTGATTGGTGTTAGCTCTTGCGTCCCTGGCTTGTGGATGTAAGAAACGATTCTGGACTGGTTGATGATGCGGCTAGTCGGCTTCCGCTGTTGTGAAGCCGCGTTGGAGCATCCCCGACTTCGGGCCCGCCGTTACCCTTAGCTGCATGGCGGGTGTTAGCTCACTGCTACAAATGGGGTGTTTGGGGGTCACGGCCTGGTGTCAACTTCCTCAAATGGGCTCTGAGGCTCCGCCCAAAAAGCCCCATGGGCCCCAGCATGTGGAGGGCTCTTGCCAGCCTCCCTGTGAGCCCTTGGAACAGTGGAACTGCAGTGGGTGCCACAGTAGACTACATTTTGCCGCCATTGCCTTGGCGAAACGCATGGGTAGAGGTACACACTTCGCCTATCAGCCAGTTATCGCTGTGGTAGCAATTGGATGTTAGGGGGCATGTATGCTGTGAGGTTGGTCTCTGGGATTCCTGCTGGCGGTCAGGAGGGATGAAATAGAACGAGAGTTACGAATGTAACTACGGTTCTGTGAATCCCTGATGACCGCCAGAGCGCTCTGTCACTCACAGTCGTCATGATCACGCGAGAAGATCCAGTAGGAGTCGAACCTGGGGTTGGACACCAGAACTTACTGTTGTTCCTGGGTCACCCAGGGCTCACAAGTGATGTCATTAGTCTGCAAACTCAAACTGCGCATGCGCGAAGGGGAACATTCACTTTCAGCACCGCCTTTTGGCAGACATCCGGGATTCATAGAACTGTAGTTATATTCGTTACTCTTGTTTTATGTGATACAATGTTTTAGTGGGACTTAAGTAACAGCTGGATTTTATTTCAGAAAAATCTCACATTCATGAGCGCAGAGCAGTAACCTTGCCTTTTCATCGTTTATCTTTTCTTTTCTTTTTTTCCCCCTCAAGAGTGAGCTGTAATCACATTGGAATCTCTTTGTCTCACACAGATTTTTTTTGTCTCCTTTTTTCCAGTTTAGTTTGAAAAACTGTTTCAAGAATGTTATCTCCACATGCACACTCCAGGATAAAACTTGAGATGAATTATCTTGACCCAAATAATATTGCAGTTGCCAGAACAACCTTACAGAATATTTCCTCCTTTAAAATTTGCATTTTTTGTCAATATTCTGTCTTTCTAGAACATTGAGCTGAAGGTGGATTTGGAGTCCATGAAGCGGGAGCTGGCAGAGAAACAAGAGCTGCTCGTTTCCGCGTCGTATGTATCATCCTGTTGTTCGGTGTCGAGTAAAGCCGCATATTTGATCATCATCATAGATCTCGTCTCTTCTGGTTCTCAGCAAAGCGCTGGAGAGTTTGGCCGGTCGAGAATCAGGGGAACCCCACCGTGTGCGAGAGCAAGCTCAGAGGGAGATGGATTCACTCAGAGACGCGTTCAACAAGAGGATCGCTGACCTGGAACAGGTGAGTACAAAACTCAGTGTATGGACAGGAGCTCGTGTAAATCAGTACGCCTTAACTCTCTCTCAAAATCCTGACTGGTTGTTTTATTCGGTGTTATGGTTTCATTCAGTGTCTGCGAACAGCGGAGGAAGAGGTGGAGAAGATGGCAGCTATCGCAGAGCAGGAGAAGCTCCGAAATATTGACATGGAGAAGCAACTCCAAGCCCTAAATCCATCCATCAGCTTCAGCTCTGCTCCCGTTTCCAGTCCAGTCTCACATCTGCAGCAGGCCCTGCAGGACAAAGACAAGTAAGGAACAAAAAGACACGGGCGCAGACAACACGGCCATCTTTTTTTCTGTTCACACACCTAAGTATTCCATGTATCGTTATACCCCGACCAGCATCATCGAGCAGCTTCAGATCACTTTAAAAGATCGGGAAGCTGTGATTCAGCAGAACAGCAGAGACCAGCAGGCGGATTCGCCAGCTGCTGAGAGCATTAAACAGCTGTCTGACCTCATAGCCCGGAGAGATCAGGAACTTGAGGTAAAAGACTGAAATGTCCAGAATCAGTCATTTACAGTTTTCTGTGACTTGTGCACGTTCCAGGAAATGGCACTTCACTCAGTCTCTGATTAACTCAAACATGATAGGATATCGACACATCCGCTGTCTTTTTCTTGTTAGGCACTGAGGGATGAGCTCCGTCAAGAGAAGGGCAAACCACAGCCAGATCGCCAGGTGAGTTGATTTCTGGGGTATTTTCTGTCTAAACCTGTGATTAAATATCTGCTCTCACAGTGGTGATGCCAGCTGGGCGACCACTTTATGGCTTTCAGAGGTTTTTCAGTCATGCCCTTTCAAACCACGTTGTTTTTAATGTCCATTATTTCCCCCGCGTGTCTTACTTTGCTAAAAAGAATTTGCCTCATGCCGTGAGCTGATTTGTATAACCGCACAATAAAAGTGTCAGTCCATTGAAACGCAGACAGGGGGTTGTGCGTTGTGGCACACAGTGTTCTCAGCCGTGACACACACAGCAGGTGTGTTGGGCGGTTGACTTCAGAGGATTGTCGGTGTTGTTCTGGTGACCCTCAGGAAATGCATGTGGGCATGTTTTATGACACACCTTTGTCCCCCATTAGCCTACTGGGGCATTTTTTCCACTGAAGAGGTTGTGGCTCACTTACTTTGATGAGGTAATACTAAAGTATTGCTTGACTTCAGGTCATTTGTGAGTGGGGGGGGGCTGGGGTTTTTGATTGGTGAAATCGTTTTTTTTCCTCTTTTTTTTAACTTTGGAAATGATCATTGATACATGACGGTGTTCACTTTGGTTTGGAAGTAGTTATCGCAGTATTGGACCAGCTGGGAGTAAAAAGGCTGTGATGTTGAGATTGGAATTAGAAAGCCGTTAGTTGGCTTGTGCCCATCGTTCTTCATCAACCCTCTGCACATAGGTCATGGTGTTAAGACTGGATTACTTCGCTGTCTGGCTTTCCTTTCAGAGTTATTTGTGGGCATCCTTCTTCATTAAGTGGGAAATGGTGTGGTTGGTTTGTTCGTGTTGTTGATTGTGCAACTGCTGTGAAGACTTCTTAAACTGATCAAGAAAAGCGTGTCTGTGAATGCTACTTGATGGGAAGGTGAGCCGAGCAGAATGAGGATGTGGTGAAATGTACGACTCGGTTCACCAAAACACATTTCATCTCACAGCGGGTTTTCAGGAGTTCAGGCGTGCAGAATGAACTGCGCTCTGTGAATCGAGTCCAGGGATACCTGCGTGTGTCCAGCCGGTACTCGAGGTCTATTTCAGGGCATCCGTGGGGAGGTTTTCTCGAGGTGGTTTAGCAAAGGCAATAACACAGATCATTGCAGGAGTCCGAGAGGATTTCATCTGATTGAATGCGTGGGGAGAGTGAATAGAGGCGGGAGCAGGGATTATTAAGGCTTAGGGCTTATCGTGCTTTGCGCTCGGTCATTTTCCTCTCTGCTTCACTCGCCGTAGCGGTGACAGAAAATGATGCATGGCTCCTCTATGGCTGGCATGCTGATGGCCATTTGCTCCTCGGACACTTGGTGCGTCAGCGAGAGATTTTTTTGGACTCGCCTTAAGTGAAAGGAGGATCTAAGACGATGAGGGACCCGTGTCGTATATGCGGCGTTCGCCTCGTGGGAAGCCAATGCCGCTGGATCTTCAGCGCATCAGCAAAGAGGAGACTCCAAGTCATTCTGTCCCACGTGCTCGGCTGGGAGGTGACCCGGGACGGTCGCGGGGAGTTCCTGTGTGGAAAGTGCGTGTTCCAGCTGGAGAAGGTGGTGCAGTGTGACATCAACATCAGCCAACTCCAGGAAGACCACGTCAGTCAGGTCCAGAAACTGCAGGCAGAGAAAGAACACCTCATCCAATGTGTCGCTCATGTCTACAACAAAAACAACCCCGGAAGCAGCAACAGGGACGCCCCCTGCTCCAGGACTCTCTTTAGGTCCTCCAGAGTGGACCTAACTGATGATGAGGCTGCGTCTCACCTGGCCCATGAAGGGCTGCAGTTCAAGGAAAGTGGCAGCGGTCGTATGAGAAGGTGTGTAAGCCTGGATAGAATTGCCAGCAAAGGACCGTTTTCCAGCCGCTCCAGCCTAAAGAGCAGCAAGCCTGGATCAGGGACGGGGCCTGAAGGGTTTCTGAGGAATTCTGGACTCCGAGGGACACGACATCGCTCACAGAGCATTTACCTCGACCTGGTTCACCGTCAGGGCGCGTTCCTCAGACCTGGATTTAAAGGCCGCTCCACGTCCTTGCAGTCACTGAACCGAGATTTTCCTTCAGACAGCGCTCTAGACCCCCCACCCAAAAGAAAACCCAGAGACGCCACGGTTTTACCCGCCAGACACGTTACCTCCAGTGACCCAGCGACAAGGGTTCAAGCCAGAGCACTGCTCCAAAGCTCCTCCGCTCAGCCCTCGGTGATCTCTGACCTGATCCAGCTCCTGCGCTGCGTCTCCAAGCAGCCAGTGTGTGCTCCTGCTGGCAGTCAGATCCCCGTCCTCAAGAGGTTAAACGGCGTTCCTCCTCACATCCACGCCAAGCGTAGGCATAGAGAGGTGGAACTGAAGTCCCTCCACGATCTTACAGAGGAATTCGATGATGAGTACACTCCTGTCAGAGTGAAGGTAGTTTCTTTCAGTAATCCCTGTTGGCTTAACCACCGCAGCGAGGTTAATGTGAAGTGACACACTCCAGCTTTGTTGCTAAACATACCTTCCACTATTAATGGGTTTTTGCTTTCCTTCTCTTTCTTTTCTTCTGTTTGTTTTGCTTGATTTGCTGAACAGAGTGACCTCAGTCGATTGGAGTCGGTCAATAAACTGCTCACTGAAGAGCTGAACCAGACAAGGAGTACCAATGAGAACCTGACAAAAACCTTGGAGGATTCCCAAAGTCAGAACAAGGTACACCGATTTGTCACACAGCTCTATTCAGTAATTGTAAATTGAATTAATGGCTCTTTTTTTGTCTCTGCCTACCATATATTATTAGACCCTGTCGGGGAAGTTGGAAGAGAAGGAAAATGAACTGAACTCTGAGAAGAAAAATGCTCTAAAGCGAGATAAAACAATCCAGGGCCTGACTCAGGTCCTCCGGGAGAAGGAGAAAGAGGTAAGAAGAACACCTAAATTCAGAAATACAAGTGTTCTGCAAAGATTAAAGAGTAACTTGTCTTTTTCTGTGTTCACAGATTCAGGAGCTGTGTCATGAGATTGAGGACCGAGACGATGCTTTGGCCAAGGCTAGAGAAGCAGCACATAAAGCTCAACTGCAGAAATACCAGGCATGTTATTAGTAGCGTTCATACAGGGTTACACCTCAAAGATCCAAGTGTCCACATTCGTTTTAATTGATATGTGTTTTTCCTTCAGGGAGTCGAAGAACACCAAAACCTACTCATGGAAAAGCAAACGGAGCTGGCCAAACTCCAGGGGGAACACCACACTAAAGTGCTGGAAGCCCAGAAACTGCAGCGTGCGCTGGACAGGAAGGAACAGGAGCTGGTGGACCTGCAGCAGGCCAAGGAGCAGCTGGAGGTCGAACTGGAGGACCTGCAACAACAGAAGAAGAAAGGAGACAAAGCCCTGAATGTAAGATGGCCTGAGCGCTTTCATATCCGCAGATCTAAGCCATTGAATATCACCAATCCTCATCTGTGACATCTGCCTCATTTCCCCCCTCCAGGACCTGAACAATCAGCTGAAGAAGCTGGGTGGTGAGATTGGGGACAGGGAGAGCGCTCTGAAGCATCAGTATCAGGAGCTGCTGGACCAAACCGAGAGGAAACTGCAGGCGCATGAAGTGACCATCCAGCGGCTCACGTCCACCCTGGCCGATAAAGAGCAGCAGCTGCAGGTGACGCCCCATCGTTCACCACTTCATTATTATTCCAGTTAAAAAGAATCTCTGGTTGCTCTGATAGCTTCACAACATGGATGCCTTTTGTGCTCTCAACAGGAGTACATCAACATGGTCAGAGACTTCGAGCAAAGCAGAAGTCCAGGCAGTAACGATAACATGCTTTCCAAACTGCGGCAGAGGCTGAAAGAGAAGGAGAAGGCCTTGGAAGTGGGTATCCCTCCTGTGTAATATTCTCACCATTCTGCCTGTGGTTTGAAACAGACATTATGGTGTTTTTTCTCTCACAGCAAGCACTGGATGAGAAATTTGCTGCCATTGAAGAAAAAGACAATGAGATTCACGAGCTGCAGCTGTCACTAAGAGAGAAGGAAAGAGACCTGGACAGACTCAATAACCTGCTCTCCCATAATGAGGAAACCATCAATGTAAGCAGCTTTTTGTATTTCACCATGAATTTCGACTTCTCTTCAGTTGTTCGTTCATTTGTGTGATTTTATTTGCTGCATCTGTATGTACGCTGCTCTCCTTGCAGAATTTTAACGGCATGATCAAGGAAAAGGATGCAGAACTGCAGCATCTCGAAAACACCCTGAAGAACCTGCAGAGAGCCAAGCAAGATGTTGAAGATAACCTGAACAGATCCCTGAGGGAGAAGGACTCCATCATCAGCCAGCTGCAGCTCTCCCTGGAGGGAAAGACTAAAGACATGGAGGTGAGAGGGTCACCTCCTCTGCTGTATGTTTCTTGTACGTCTCCTCCTTCCTCGGCACTTATTTGTTTTCATTTCTCTACTCTCATCACTCCTTGTAGGAGATGGCCGCTTCAATGCTCAGTCACTCACAGACTCATGCACGTGACCTTGCTGAACAGATGGGCCAGAGGTTGAAGGTCACGGAGGCCATGCTGGCCGAGGCTGTGAAGGCCAGAGAAAGGCTGGTCGCTGACAACGACAGCACTGTCAAGGGGCTGTTGGCTACCATTAGCAGCAAGGACCAACTTCTCAAGGTCGAAACGGCGTTTTGACAAATCATTTCCACACAAGTGATTAGTGAAAAAAAAAAAAAAAAAAGTTCACGTCAGATTTTTGTGCACAGAAGTTGAGAAGAATGTTCCCAAACATTCTAGTGCCTAGAAAAGCAACTGTGATTGAATTCATAGTGACAGAAAAGCAAAAAGCCGTTCATTCATACAGTTCAGACTTTGCTAACTGCCATTACTGTGGTGTTGTGTTTTTTCCAGGAGTCTGCTGAGCGCCACAACCGCATGCTGTCTGAGCGCACTCAAGAGATCCAGGAATTGAGGAGACAGCTGTCTGACAGGCAGCAGCAGCTCAGCACCGTGGAGAAGCAGAGCTCTGCAGTGGCCCAGGAGGGTTATTTAGAAACCGCGGAACTCCGAGCCCTGCTCGCTGAAAAAGACAGTCTCATCAACGTAAGATCCTCTGGGATACGACACAGTTGTTCAGCTGTAGAATGTGCTCAACAAGAAGAGGAAGCTATTTCCTTTCTGAAGCTAAATTGCTCACTTCCCTTGTGTTAAAATTGAAGACATTTGCTTTGCTATGCTACAGCTTACTCAGTGGATATTTTTGTAATTTTGCAGAAGCTCCTGCAGCGCGGTCAGGAGCGAGACCAATTTCTGGCAGAGATGAGGCAGAAGCCAGAACCAGATCATGTCTTAGAGCTCAAGCAAACCATCCAGATTATGCAAGAGAGGCTGGATGAGAAGGAAGGTGAGCACATTAACGTTAAACACCCAATATGAAGATTTTGCTTTCGAGCCTGCAGTCACCGTCTTGTTCTCTGTCCTGAAGCTGAACTGTCCAGGAGGAACAGCGAGGATAATCAGGAGAACATCCCTCTTCCCAGAAAGACTGTTGTGGTTCTGAAGAAGGAGTTGGCACAGAAGACTGAAGCTTTGAACAAAGCGCTGAAAAAGGAAAATGAACTGAAGGTCTGTGAGTTCGAAGCAATTCACGTCACTCGAAATTTGACTGTGATTTCTAAAGTGGCTCCTGCTGTTTCACTTCCAGATCGCGCTGGCCGAGCTTCAGTCATTGATGTCTGAGCTGGAGGGTCGCAGTGAAGGCCAAGCGGCTAATATTGAGTCCCTGACTGCCACTCTCAAGACCAAGGAGGAGATTATCAGTGTAAGGTTCTTTGTATTCACACAGTCAAACTGTAAATCTGTAAAGTTTTTTTCTTGAAAGATGTGTTACTGAGTGGATGATTCCACAGCAGTCTAATGGTTTGTGTGTGACTGAGCAGGTTCTCCACCAGCGTCTTGGTCAGAGAGGCGATGTTCACCCTGATCGTGCCCATGACGTGATCGGCACTGGCCTGGATCGATCACTGCCAGTACTCCCTCAAAGAGAGAGTACCACGATAGGCGGAAACAGCCAGCAAGATGTAAAGCATTTTTACGTAATTCAAACAAAACCACATTATTCTGAATGCTCGGCCTGTAACACTGTTTTTCTTTCATCCTCAGGTTTTCCCTAACCTTACCGCCTTGCAGCAGGAGCATGACGCTCTAAACAAAGCCCTCAGAGCTGAGCAGCAAGTCTACTCCAACCTCGTCAGGACCGTAAAGGAGCAGGACAGGTATCAAAATACCGGAAAATGAAATCACTCACGCCACATTTGGTTTATGTTGTTTACTCTGTGCTCATGCCTGTGTGTTTTCCAGCGTCCAGCGTCTTCACGCTCTGCAGATGGAGCTGACGGCAGTGCAGCTCCTCAGACAGCAGCTGGAAGACGGCATTAAAGCAAATGAAGAGCTAAGAGATGACTTGGAGAGAGAGATGCAGAAATCCAAGCTCAGAGAAGGTGCAGTGCAAACAGATTGGCTTGTAAACGAGGACGGAGATTAAATCAAATCAAAGAAATGGAGAATGGAGAAATCCAGATGTTTAAATCTGTACATGAGTCAGGAACTAGATTCATACGTAGCTCACAGGGAACACACACAAATGCCTCTTTCTTCTTTGTCCGCTGTGTTTGCTCTCAACAGCAGCGCATGCCCCTTCTGTGTTTCATTCAGCATGCCCACCTGGTCCTCCCACTGTTTGCTTCTCTTTACATCGTCACCTTCTCATCTGTGTGTCTTTGTTGAGCCCCTCTGTATGGATCATACCACCATCTGCACTGTCTCTCCTTTATTAAAAATAACAATAATAAAGGCTGCTGCCAGCCAGTCCTCTCTCTGTCTGTCACTTTCACCTCGCTGTCTGCTCTTCTTGTCCGTCCATTTCAAACATTTGGTTTGTTTGTTGATCGTTGCATCATCTCTAACACCCCTCTGCTTTTTAATCCATCCAGCCATCTGTCACATGAACGGCGTCGTTACGTAACAACATCAATAAAGGCATTAAAGCTGTATGTGCTATTTTACGATGGATTTAAATAATGGTTTATGGAGTTCACCATTTAGGACTTAAAATAGATCCTAATCCCCCCCAAGATCCAGTGCTTATTATTTCCCAGCATCACTGAGTTAATACAGTTGACCGCATTAAGTCTTGCACCTTCAGATGGAATGAAGCTGCCACTGTGAGTGACATCGAGAGTCGTCCAAGCCAAATAACTCCAGTGTCTGTCCACATGCGTGTGTGTGTGTGTGCATGTTCCTCCTTTGGCCCTGTGTTCAGAGAGCCAGGTGTATAAATAGGTCAGCTGTGAGTAACAGCACTACGGCTCACATTCCCACAGACTGCAGCAGGGTCATTCCCACTCATCCTTATTTCAGTTATATAACCACCATCATTTCCCACATCCCACATGTACCAACAGAACCGCAATAATAATAGACTTTTTTCTGTTGCTTTGGATTCCATTGTTTTTACCTACTTAGAATGAATAAATTCAACTGACAGTCTGAGTAAACAACCATGATGATTCAAAAAGCCATTTTTCTAGTTGAAGTTGATCATCTTCCATGGGTGTAGAGGTGCATCTCAAAAATCATAAATATTGGAAATATAATTATTCCTGCAATGGACTGGCAAGCTGTCCAGGGTGTATCCTGCCCTCACCCATAAGTCCCTGGGATTGGCTCTGACACCCCTACGCTTAACTAATTTATAGCATTTTTTTGATTCATTGGCAAAAAGAAAAAAACATGAACTGTTATTTGAAAAATGTTGGGTTTTGATTTTCATCGTTTGGAAATTCAAATCAGAAAGACAAAAATCAATTTCCGTAGAATAAATCTGAAATGTGGATGTTTTAGTTTGAAATGGCATCAAGAAAACTACTCTGTATACACTGGATTTTTTTTCCCCCAATTAGGATGAATTTAGTCTATTGTGAAAACTTTGATTTTACAAAGATATGTAATCAATACTGTCTCATATTTAGAATGCCAGGCTTTCTTTGGTTGTGATGTTCAGCTGAGACTAAGCTTGCACCAGCTCTTAATTTCTAATACAGCTTGTGAATTGCTACAACCTCAGAAGCTTGCTCTAATGCACATGTCAGTAAGTGACCCCTCTGTGCATGTGTTCAGGCTCGGGCCTGATTGATCCCACAGAGCTGGAGAGCGTGAGGCACCAGCTTGAAGACGCTCAGCGCTGGAACACGTCCCTGCAGGCTCGTCTGGGAGCCATTCAGAACCGCGGAGGAGGAGTCGGCGGAGCCAATGATGGCAGTAAGATTGAAAAGACACACCTGGCAGCAAAGTCAAATGCATCTGCTCCGATTTAATGTAAACCTTTATTTTTGATTGCGATGTTGCAGGTAACACATTGAGTTTCCTTGGAGATCAGACTTCATACTTGAGCTTCTGTTTGGGAGAATCGCAGGATGATAGTTTGTCTGGGCTCTCCGTCCAGGAGCTCAGAGAAAAGGTAACGTACCTGGAATACTAGAGACTTATATAATCATTGTGATAGGCTGCTGCCTGACCGTGGGTTTGGCTGCAGGAAGACACCGGCCTCCTCAGCTTGCATGGTCTTCATTTGGGCTCAAACACAGAAACCGCACTCTGCCCAGAGAGCCTCTCTGGCTGCCCTCCAGGCAGAAACAAAAAATAAAAAAAACACCTCAAACTCCAGACCATCGTCTGCTTAGTCTGTCCATGAAACTCGTCATGGGTTCTCGGAGCGCTCTTAAGCCCTGGGAGGGGAGAGATGACCAACGACTCACACCTGAGAGCAATCATCCACACACACCCCTCTCCCCAGCTTGCTCCAGCTCCTCCTCTGGCCCTCTGCCCCACCACCACATACACACACTGCCCGAATCAGGCCAGGGAGCCGTCCCGCCTAGCTGACCCCCACCTCCACCCCCGGTGGGGAGGGGAAGGCACCCACCACAGCCATCTGTGCACCCCCTGGGCCTCATCAGGCTCTAAAGCCAGAGGCCATGGCGTGGTACGGGCGTTGGCATCGTTCATGCGGTGGGGCCATTGGCTCCAGCCCTCTGCACCGACCTGCAAGACAGAAGAGAGAGAGCTTTAGAGGCAGGACAAAACAATAGTGCACACATCCTGGAGAGCCTCCTTGGCTTCACTCCAGGCAACCAAAAATCCCTCCTGCTTGACAACGCCAAAATAACGCAGACTGCCATTTCCCAACGTCCACAACCTCCCTTCGGTGCACGAGACTCCGTTCTTCTGTGGGTCCTTCTGGAGCGCTTTTTAAAGCGCTGGGAGAGGGCGGAGAGGGAGATGACTAACTACTCACACCTGAGACCAATCACCCCCCCACCCCCCACCCCCCCCACCCCACACCCCACACTCTCCTGGCTCGCTCCAGCTCCTCCTCTCTCCCTCTGCCACCCATCCCAGCTTGGCCACGCCCCGCCACCACAATCATATAAAGTAATGAAAATAATGTTATTCGTATGTCAAGGTTACAAAGTGCTTCAGAATAAAAAAGAAAAAAGGAAATGGCTTCTTACCCCTACATGTCATTGTAATTTGCACTACAGAGCTGACTGGGTTTTGCACCGGATGTCTTTCCTGTAGCAAAATCAGAGATCGAAATTTAATACGATGTACCACTACAAAAATCACAACAGACACATGAGTGACGGTCTTACAGTAAAACTGAGTTTAGGAAGTGTTTAGGAGAGGAACCTGACTTTGGCCTGGGTGATCAAAGGTGCAGTCATGTCACAGGTTGTAATAAGTTTTAGTTTATGCACAGCTAAAAGGGGAACTGCTTGAAAATGTCAGGCAACCAGCAGGCTCAAAGGAGGTGACATTTCACTTAAAAAGCATTAGCCAGGCAATTGAAGGATTTTAAAACAGGCAAAAACAGTAGAATGAATTCCAAATCTCAGCGACAGGGTGAAGTGAGGATAGAGTTAGTTCAGATCAATATAGTTTGATTTCCCTGCTGCCAGTATGAATAAGGAATTGCCTGTAATTATTTCTATAGGTGGTGGAGCTTCAAGACTGGGTCAACAGCCTGCAGACTGCAAACAGTGAACTCCAGAATCGATTGTCACAACTGGAAAAAATGGAGTGTGATACCCACGACAAGGAAGACGAGGATCTCGCCAGCAGGAGTGCACGGAAACAGGTTAGACGCCACAAAATCCCCCCAGTGGAGGATGTATTGAAGCCTGAGGCATCCCAGGTTTGATTTCCTGAACCTTAGAAGAGAGGATGGTAGCTACACAGAATGTGTTTTGTATTTAGATTCAATGAATCATGAGTCATTGTCTAACATCCACCTTTTTTAGCTCCTTTCTAACCTTTGAACCTACATCTTAACCTCTGATCTGTCCAGCCTGTTACTAATGTCTCTTTGCTCTGTGGCCTTTTTTCCTCTAGAAAGTGTTTTTCTTGTCAGCAGTAGAATCTACCCTCTGTCTCTCTGTCCTTTTCCTTTCCTAATCAGTCCCTGTTTTTTTTTTTTTTTTTTTTGTTTTTCTTTTATCTCTGTGTCCCATGAAATGGTCGTTCGCCGCCATGCCACATTAGACGCATCACGCCATTCTGCTGTTGCTGTGCAGTGTTTTATGGATTCTGTTCCCTCATTAAGTTTTCTTTTACCGAGCCACGTTTGTCATACTCGCCTCCCATCCCATTACTCTAGCAGCTTGAAAAGACGCAGGAGAAGCAGCCATTAGCTCACAGACAGAGGACGCATCTCCCCGGTCAGCAGGACGAGAGCAAGGCGGCCATCGAACCCGAAGAGGTATAACATGACAATACCTTAAATACTGTACATTAAAAAAGATCTGTGACGAATAAACACTTCTAATGTCTGTGTCATCTGGGTTTAGGTCATGTCTGGAACGCTGTCGGATGATGAAAGCCTGGGCAGTGGCCTCACTCAGGCTAGAGAATCACGTCAGTCTGGGAAATACATTCTGGACACTGTGGAGAAAGAATCCAGGGAGAGGAACAGAGATTTAACTGCAATCAGAGTTCTGTTGACTGACTGTGGGCTCACATCCATTCCACACCTGAGGTGGGTCTTTTATCCAAAAATCTTCAGGTTCTGCACTGCTTTAGAGTCACTTCCCTCAACTGAAGACTAATCGAGCGTTTCTTGTTGCAGAGCGGAGGTACTCAGGCTCAGATCAGAAAACACGGCGCTGCGGGGTCTCCTGAAAGAGCAGAAATCTGCTGAGCTCAAGGAGAAGGAGAGCACAGACGCTTCAGGAAACAGCAGTGAAGGCCAGTCTGAAATGAGAAAGAGTTTGGAAACGCTGCACCCAGAAGCAAAGGAAGACTGTAATGCCATCAAACAAGTGAAGAAAGGAAAGGAAAATGCTTTGAATGAGGCGTCGGATGGAGAAATCCTCACTTCCACTGACAGCACTGCAGATGAAACAGCCAGTCTGACAACGAGGGAGTCGCACAGCAGGAGTTCCAAGCAGCATGTGGCAAGACACAGGGTAGGTTGTGATACATTATCAGAAACATCTCCAGACTTTCTGCTTGGCGTCTGTCATTGTTTTTACCATCTATGACTCTGTCTCCACTGTAGGCCGGAGTTAAATCTCGCCTGCCTGTGCCTGTGAGGCTGAGAGCCGAGGCCGCCAGCAGCAGCTGTCCATCCGCGGCCTCCAGCCAAGTGGAGGGTGATGGACGTCAGCGGCTTCCATCGGAGGAGAACTATGAGTCTGACCAACAGTTGCCTTCAGAATCGGACTCGTCATCGGTGCAGCAAAGTGTTTCCCCTTCAGCCACCCTCAGACCTGCTCCCTGCAGCTACAGTCCAGCGGAGTCGGACAGAGACTCTGAACCCAGAGCGTCAGCGGATCACAGCCAGTCTATCTCTGTTCTCTTCACTCAGCTGGAGCTCCTTCATCAGGAGTGTCAAGAGAAAGAAACTCTGATCAGCCAGCTGACCGAGCAGCTCTCTGGCTGGGAAGAGCTCCATTCCCAGATGCAGGAGAAAGATCGACTCAATCGGCAGTATGCCGAAGCTCTGCAGGCTGCAGAATCCACCATCGCGTACCTGACTGCCTGCAGCCTGGACAGTCAGGCCGAGCCCGGCTCTGTCGCTGTCCTCGGCAGATGCACGGAGCTCCAGAAAGCCCTGCAAGAGAAGGAGGCGCTCAACCACCAGCTGGTCGAACTTCTGAACGCGGCAGAGGAAGCCATCGCTTGTTCTGACGAGCAAGAGGGGAATCCAGCCGGTGCTGATCTCTGTTTGAGGATACAGGACGCTTTGCAGCGTGTGAACGCTTCTTCACATCAAAAGGGCTCGAGTGGAGTCTGTGGCGGTGCTGACGGCTCCTTGCAGGAGCTGCAGCAGCATGCAGACTCTTTGCAGGAGGCGCTCTGGGAGCAGAACAGGCTGAACGCAGAGCTGCAGGAAAAGCTGAGAGCTGCAGAGGCTGCTGCGCAACACGGCAAAGAAACACCCGAAGACAAGGAATCCCCGGAGCAGCATGGCACAGCAGGAGGCCTTGATGATAATGGTTCCAATCAAGAAATTATCCAAGTTATATTGAACTGCTTTGATGCAGCGGAGTCTGCCGTCGCCTCTCTAGCAGCACACTGTACAAACGCGAGCTCTTTAGCTTCAGGCCGGTCGTCACAGACCAGCTCCGACTTCCAGCTGTATATGGACAAACTTCAGAGAGCTCTTAAAGTGAAGGAGGAGCTGAGGGGAGCGGGCCGTCTGGCCTCCAAGTCCAGCGGCGGTCAGCCCGCCTCGGCTGGAACAAACGGACAAAAGCTCCATCAGCATCTCTGCCTCCTCTACAAGGTCATCATCGATTACTCCCAGAGGATTTGTGAGCTGCAGGAAGAGAGGAGGCACAAAGGAGAGAGCGAGGTCCACAGGACGCCCCAGGACGCCAAAGCCTTATCACCAGCCGTTCAGGCCCAGCTGGAGGCTCTGCACAAGGCGCTGAGGGAGAAGAAGAAAACCTGTGAAAACCTAAAGGAGCAGCTGCGGACTGCTCGCACCAGCACGTCTTCCCCTGAAACAGCGAGGAAAGGTAGGATCGCACGTCTCCTTCTGTATGTGAGCAGCAGTTTAAATTCTCACTGCAGTGTTAATTCAATTCAAAATAATTGGGAACAACTGTAGGAGCTAAGTCTGTGTGCGCTTTAAATGATTCCTCCCTAACCACAAACGTATATTGCTTCCACTGCCAGCTCCTGAGCAGGATGACAAGGGCGTGCAGGTGGATTTGCAGGACCTGGGTTACGAAACCAGTGGCAAGAGTGAGAACGATAGGGAAGAGAGCAGTAGCACAGGTAGACGGCCTCCAGGCAGACTCTGCATGTCTGTCTGCTGAGTGGACACTAATCCGAAGAGTGGACAGATTCCTCCGATGTGTGTGTGTCTGCATGAGGACAAAGGCGACTGTAACACACTGTCTCTCCACGTTGATGAACGTTCCCTGTTTGGGTCTCATAACAACACGGTCTTTTTTTCTGGTTTCAACCGGGTCGTTTCCTGCACTGCTCCTTTCATTCGAATGGCTCGTCGATGAATTCTTGCATGTTTCCGTTTGGGATTGTCTTCCGATCACTCATTAACCTTTCACTCTTTTTTATGGTCCTATTTCGATATGGCTGTATTTCGAATGATTGACCTCCTCTCAGCTCTGAGGCCTCTGTCACGTTCACTTTGCTGATCTGAACATTCCTGTTCTCCTCAACGTTTCTGTTGATGGCGTTTCCAGATCTGGAGGTTGGCGTGAACCCGAGCTGCAGTGCCTCCAGCCTGCCTTCTCTGCTGAAACGTGAACAGGCCGCCTTCTCCTCCACTGAAAACCTGGACTCAAACTCCAGCACGCCGTACCCCAGCTCCCCGGCACTCAGCTCAGCCAAGGTATTCTGTCACTTCGCCTCAAAGCCAGGCTTTTGGCGCTATTCCCCCAGTCCGGCCCGCTCAAGAGGACTTTAGGCTGAAATGTTAATGCTGATGTGGATATTCAACTTTGCAATGTTCAGAAACCTGGTGAATTTTCCACCTTCTGCCGTCTGTTTCCAGGTCAGTCTGAAGAGCTTGCAGGTTTATGACGAGTACGGTGCTTCTGAGGATCCTCATCAGCTCCAGGGACAAGTCAGAGAACTGAAGGTCCAGCTGGAAAACCAGACCAGACTCATCCTCCAGATGCAGAGTCTCCTGCGAAGAAGCTCGCTCTCCAGCGACCTCCTTGCCAGCCCGTCTGACCCGTCGCTGATCAGGGACCATGAAGTCGCGCCCCAAGAGGACCGAAGCCCCAACAAGAGCCACAGGAGCGGCCAGCTGAGGGAGAGCCAGGCCACGAGGAGCTCCAGCCATCTGAATGTGGACCTGGAAAGAGAGAAGACTTTCAGCAGAAGCAGCAGCGATCAGCTGCAGCAGAGCCGCAGTCGCTCCACTTCACCTGCGAGGTCCTGTCCTGTCCTGTAACATCTTGATGAATGCTGATGACTGTGGTTGTTCATTTCCACACTCACGCCCTCGGTGTGTGTCCTCCGCAGACTGGACTCCTTGGTGCAGTCGCAGGCCAGGGAGCTGTCGCAGCTGAGGCAGCAGATGAAGGAGAGCCGCCGGCTGGGCGCTCTGCAGCGCCGGCAGCTGGAGGAGCTGAGCAAGGCGCTGAAGGAGCTGCCGCAGGCCGGAGACGTGGACTCCTACGTGGCGGCCAGAGAGCAGCTGGACAAGAGTCTGAGCATCCTGGACAGGCTGGAGGGCCGGCTGGACAAAGGTAGCCGCGCAAACGTTCTGCACAAACCCGCACACGTTATGCAATCCTGTCAGAGGAGCGCTGTAGCTTCAAGTCAGTTTTGAATCAGGGCTTTTAAAAAGCGTCAGCACCGAGAGGAAGTGGAGGCCACCAGGAGAGAGCAGTCATGCAGGGATGATTTGTACGGACGGTTCATGACGGCGTCTCTTCTGCTCTCCTGCAGGAGATTCTCATCTGGATAATGAGGATGTGGCAGCTCTGGAACTGTCGCGGAGGTACGTTCTGTAGCGACCGCACCGATCCTTTATGTCACGTTATTCACATTATTCAGCAAGTGGAGAATTTATTATGACTGTTTTCATTTTGATTTTTATGCTGAGGAATTTTCCAAAAACCTCTCTCTTTGCTTTGTGTTGGTATTGCAGTTAATTTTCTAGACATACAGAAGAAACGAGGAGAATTACTAATCCTGTAATCAGACACACAATAGGATTAAAGGTTCCTCAATCCTATTAAAGTGAAGCTTATTGCTGTAAGATTTAACATTTATTTACATCGGTTTCTTTACGGCTTTGTGTCGTTTGGCTCGTCTGCCTTCAGAGCTGATTTTCACATTCCTGCCCTCGATGATGTATTTCATTAATCGGGCTTTAAAAAGGAAGTAGTAATAAAATTCTGTTCGCATCACGTCAGGCTCTAAAGGAAGGATTGTTTCAGCTGTTAAGACGTTAGTATGAGGAGGTCAATTCAGTTGACTTGATTTTACAGATTTTGTATTGTTACAGTTCTAATGATCTCATCCAGGAGCTTCTAAAAGGCTGGACGGACAAAACTATTCCAGATCATCATATTTACTCTTAAGTCACTGTCATTATTTAACATAAAATATCTATTTGGCTTTTATTTTTTACATTCTTCATGCCTTTTTTAATTTAACTTCCTTATTTTATTGGTCTTCATATTTATGAGATGTTCTGCTTCCTTTTTTAATGTAGTTAATTAGATTTATTTTCTTGTTTGTGTCTTCCTGTCGACATGTCGCTGCTTTTTAGGTCGATGGGGGTTGCTGACTGCTGTTTTGATTTTTGTCTCATGACCCTATTAAACACCCCCGCTTCCACCCCCCCACCCACCCCCCCCCCCCCCCCCCCCCCCCCCCACCCCCCCACCCCCCGACCCTGCTTTTGACCCACAGTTATGTGTGTGTGCGTGTGTGTGTGTATTGTTGGACGTGAACAGCGTCCTGCTGTTGGCCTAATTTTGTCAGGGTGAACTGAGACATTAAGGTTACTCCGCTCCTAAATGGGTCACTGGTGTCTCGTAGAAATGAAAGGGGAACAAACACACAACGCGTCACTGACAATCAACTCCTTCTTCAAATTGTTTGACAGTTTTTACATTTTGATTTCTGCTCATCTGCACCAAATAGATTGTATTAGAATAGAACTTTCTTTATTTATTGCTTTATTTTGGGCAGTAAATTTTGATTTCAACATTAAACGATCAGGTAAATAACGGTTGACTCGTTCAGTCCATGCTGATGTGTGTTAAGCCACAGTGTGCATTAACCCGTGTTCCTGCCGCCGCATGGGCAGTCTGGGAGAGCTTCGTCAGGCGTCGCAGTCGCTCATCTCCCGCGAGGAGGGCGGCGCAGAGCCTCCTGACAGCCTGCCCGGCATCCAGCGAGAGTTAGATAACCTGCGCCTGGAGCTGGAGGGCGAGCGAGAGCTGCTGCAGCTGCACGTCAGCCTCCTCGTCCGGCAGAACCTCGGCCTGGCTGAGAGCACCCGGGAGCAGCTGGACCTGTGAGTGGGCGTGGCGCTGGCGGACGGCGTGACGTTTGCAGTGAACTCCACCCCACTTCTCTTTTTTTCCCCCCTTCAGATTCCAGCTGTTTTTCCGCTGAACTCATGTGAACAAAAACATCTTTCTCCATTTCCTCCTTCAGCTCTGCCCGTCTTGCTTCTCGAGTGCTGTTTGTTTGAAGCGTCGCGATGACGTGATGGATAAACCGCAGCTGTTCACCGGAAAGCCGAGCGAAGCCGCGCGCTTGTTAACACGACTCTCCCTCCCACGTCCCTCCAGACTGGCCAAAGAGCTGCAGGAGAAGAACCGAGTCATCCAGAGCCTGCAGAGTCAGATCCGAGGCCAGAGTCTGGGCAGCCACCACAGCTCCCAGTCCGATCTGTACCAGACCGACAGGACGGCGTCGTCCTGCCACAGCAGCCCCGCCTCGCCAGCCGCCGGCCCGGCGCACTGTAAGACTTTCCTCAGCCAGTTCTCACGCCGAATCTCCTGCTTGTCAACAGCTCAGTTTAAACATCAAGTGTCACAGATGTTATTTCCCCCATAGTTTAATTCAAACCAGAACAAGTTGGACCTTTAAATGCAGTAAACAGAATGGACTAATCCAAACTGTCTTTTTGACGCGTGCTAAACGAGGATGTACTGCGTGCGCCTCGTTAAATATTCATATCGTCTCAGTGCCTTGCCCAGCGGCATGTCATTGAGATTACCGGGGTCCTTGTCCACGGGTCCAGGCGGTATAGTCTCTGCCTGTAACGGCACTTATTTTCCACTCAGATCCTTTGTGCGGCAGCGATGCGGCCCGACAGACAAAGCATGCGGGCCAAGGACGGGCCGGGTGTCCGCTTTCAGTCCGCCTCCTCGCCGAGCTGCATTATTCAGTGGCAGCTATCCGGTTCATGGAGAGACCGGCTGTGAGGGACAGTGCAGACACAAGTCCAGCATGTTGATGATTGGGGGGTCTGCAGGTCTCAGCGCTTCCTCTCTCCATGTTAGATTTCATTTTAAAAGATAATGATTTAAAAAAAGCTTTTATTTTGCAAACATTGTGAAGTTATTCATCTCTGTCCGTTCGTCTCTGTGTTCAGGCCGTCAACAGCCGGCCGACTGGCCCGGATCCTCCGTCCCCGCTGTGGGAGGAGTCCAGGATGAGGGCGCGCCCGGCCGGCGGGACGCCGCCAGCCGCCTGCACGGCCTGCAGAGGGAGAACGGGCGGCTGCAGGAGCAGCTGAGGGGCAGCGAGGAGCTCAACGCCACCCTGCGCAGCGAGCTGGACCTGCACCGCTCCATCATGGCCCAGACCGGCTCCCAGCTCCCGGAGCAGGACCAGACTCAGGAGCAGGACTCGGGGCTCCAGTCAGAAACACACAAAGAAGACGACGAATCGCTAAAGATCACAGATCGGCAGAGTCGCAGCATGAATCCTGGTAAAGATTCTGAATTTACTGTTTTGTTGTGCGGTTCTTCGTGAGGCCTTCAGTTTTCCTGTTGCAATATGTTGTTTTCCTCTTGTTGGCTAAACGAACAAGTAAGTTCAAGCATGTAATTCCCTGTCCTGCCTGCGTCTGTTAGATCTGCTTGCAGAGCATCTCCAGGAGATCCGAGCCCTGCGGCAGCGTCTGGAGGAAAGCATCCGCACCAACGACCGCCTCCGGGAGCAGCTGGAGAGGAGACTGGCCGAGGTGGAGAAAGACCCCGGTGAGCAGCCCGCCGCCGCCCGCCGCCGCCCGCCGCCGCCCGCGTGCCTCTCGAGCAGCGACGTCCCGATCAGTTCGGTGAGGGTTGAAGTTTGTGATCTGCGTGCAGCGGCCACCAACATCTTCATCCACGGTAACGAAGAGCAGAGTCAGCTGGCGAATGAAGTTCGGTTCCTCTGGGGACAAAACCAGGCCCTGAAAGAGCAGCTGAGCCTGGGGTCCAGAGGTGAAGACAACACTCCAGCCATCCCGGGTAAAACTGGTGCTTCCATCACCTTCACGAGTTACACTCGTTTGTTTTTCTCTCCGTCAGACAAGCAGAAGGAGAACGACAAGCTGCGAGAGACTCTGGCGCGGCGGACGGCCAAGCTGGAGCAGAGCAGGAGCGAGTGCGACGCTCTGCGGGAGGAGAACGGCCGCCTGCAGGAGCGCCTGGAGCACAGCGGCCAGGAGAACGCCCAGCTGCAGGACTCACTGCAGTACAGCAAGGAGGAGCTGCACAGGTACGCACACACACACACACACACACACACACAATAGCAGCAGGTGACCCGTTAACCCCAGATTCTACTGACACAGTTGAGTGAGGCTGAAACTAAAAACCAGGAGTCTCGTTTACACTGGGACCAGGACTCACTCCTCTCGCTTTCACTCACTGGGACTGTGTGTGTGAGTGTGTATGAGTGTGACAGGGTGGATCAGGGTTTAGTCTGTTTAATAGAAAACATCATATTGTCAGATTGTTAGACTGGCTGCTTTCAACACGTCAGGCGCCGTCGTAAAGAAGCCATCAGAGTTGATCAGTGGTTCTAATGTTACGGCTGTTTCCTGAATGCTTGTTTCCAGACTGCAGAGCGAGGTGAAGCTCCAGAGGCAGCAGCTGTCCGACTCGCAGCACCTCCTCCAGTCGCTCCGAGTCGAGCTGCAAGTTCACGAGAAGATGAAGAGCGAGTCCAGACGCCACGGTAACACACTGCCGCCTCACCGCCATTTCAGGAAGCTTTGGGGTTTTCATTGTTTAATGCAGCCGAAGAGTGGAAACATCTCCACTTTAACACCAGAAAAAAAAATCAAGTCAACATGTGAAATGTGACTCTCAATTTTGTTTCACTTACTCTCAGTTATGATCACTGGAGCTAATAGATTTCCTTGTTTGTCGTGTTTTTAATGTATTTTGTTAATAATAACGTAAAAAAAAAATAATATAAAGAGATACAGATGTCCTGAGCTGAGTCTAAATTTCCATCTGATCTAAAAGACAAGTATTTCACCTCCAGTCATCTGAATTTCCCCACATGAATTCTCGATTTTAACACTTTTGTACTGATTAAAATACACTTTTTGATGCAGTAATGATTAATTTCTCAACATTTGAAAGAATAAATTGTTTTATTGTGATATTTTTGTTCGTCATTTTGAAACAGAATATGAACTTTGCAAGTATTGAAAAAGTTAAAAAGGTTTTCTGAACGTAGCATTCATGTGAATTTAAGATTTCATGCAGATTTTTTGTTTGATTTGAGAAGAATTAATACCTTTTAATTTTTTTAATGTGAAATCATGTTTTTTGTGTAAATCAGCTTTGAGACTGAATGAGACTCACAGTCCAGGAACATGGACTCGTTGCTGCCCTCTGCTGGACAAACGCTCTAACTTTCTCTGTGACGATGCAGAGTGCAGGGAAGCCGTGCAGGACCCCGCCCTCGGCCCCGCCCCTGGCCCCGGCCCTGCCTCCTCCTCCTCCTCCGTGGACCTGAGCGAGCTGCTGAGCGAGATCCGCCACCTGCGGCTGCAGCTGGAGCGAAGCATCCAGACCAACACGGCGCTGCGGCAGCGTCTGGAGGAGCAGCTGCTGCGAGGAGCCAACCGCTCCGAGACCATCAACATCAACTACCTGCTGTCGTCGCCAGGTGAGCGCCGCCGCGCCGCGCCGCGCCGCGCCGCCGGGCGCAGGCAGAGCGAGCTGCCGGCTGACGAGCCGCCGTCTCTCGCTTGTGTCCCAGATGAAGGCGGCAGGTCTCCGGGTCGGGACGGCGCCGACGCTCACCAGCACGCCTTTCAGACGCGCAGCGAGCACGCCGGCTTCCAGCACGGTAAGAGAGCAGGGGGGAGTCAAGGCGGCGTTCCGAGTCCTCTGTGAAGCGAACAGGTTGACGCCGGACTCTTGTTTCTCCCAGACGTGGACGGAGGCTCGCTCAGCAGCAGCTCCGGCGACAGCGTCTCCGGCGCCCCGTCCCGCCTGGTGCCGGGTCACCGCATGTGGGCCGGCCGCCACGGCCGCCACGTCCTGGGCCTGATCGAAGACTTCAACGCCCTCCGCAAGCAGATCCACGAGGGCCGGCGGCTGGCGCGCTGCATGGACGCACAGCTGCAGGAGTGTGTGTACACGCTCCAGCGGCGCGGCCGCGACGAGCAGGTCGGGGACGCCGTCCGGGAATCCTGGGAGTCCGTCTGTGAGCAGGCGTGTCGCTAACCGTGAGTTTGTTCTGGCAGGCGGAGCAGCAGCAGCAGCAGCTCCAGACTCTGTCCGGCAGCGTGAGCGCCATGCAGCAGCTGATGGAGGAGGCCGGCCGGCTGCTCAAGCTGCTGTGGAGGGTCTCTCTGCCGGCGGGGGGCGCCGCGGCAGACGGCAGCAGCCACCACCAGCAGGACGAGCTGCTGAAGACGGAGATCAGCCGGCTGAAGAGCCGCCTGTCGCAGCAGGAGAGGATGCTGAGCGGCGCCGTGAAGCGTCTGCGGACGACCAACCAGCTGAAGGAGGGGATGGAGAGAGTCATCATCGACCAGCGTGAGCAAAACACGCCAAACACACCGGAAGGGCTTGAGATGTGTTTTATTGTTTCTGTTGACCTCAGACATCTTCACCTATTGACTGTGGCCCATCAGACAGTTTTCAGTAATTAATTCATTAATATTTTATTTTCATCTCAAGTTGTTCAGGAGAGAAAAAATCCAATGTGTTAAACACACAGAAGACAAAATAGTCCAATAGAAAGAAAAAAATGAGGCAATTATTTATTAATCAGAGGAATAAAATGGAAGATTTAAGAAGTGAATAATTGGAAACATAAACCAGATGGAAATGAAAACGGTAAAAACAAAACGACTGTAAGGGTTTAACAAGCTGACTGAACAGGATGAGGCAGAAGCAGGAAGCTTCCTGAACTGTATCTACAGTCTTTCAGCTGTCATATAACATAAATTAAGAAAAAAGAAAGAAAAACAACACACAGAAAGAAAAGAAATCATTCACAATTTTAACTCTCAAAAATTGATTTGCAAAGCATCCTTTTTACAACATGCCTGAGTTACACATTTTTAAATCGATGTTCACGTCTCTCCAAAGTTTAACTCCAGTGAAAGAAACTCGTCTCCTCACAGCTGTTTGCTTTGGACAGAGCGAAAACCGAAACACCACACAGGTGAAACCGACTCTCTCTTTTTAAAAACAACTTCTGAAAGAATCTAGAAGTGACTGTGAGTTTACTCCAAACAGAATTTGCATTATTCTAGAAAAAAACAAGTCATTCAGTTTCATAATATGTGATTTGGTAAATAGTGGATTTGTGTGACAAAAATAATTTCTTTTGTTTCTGAAACGTTTTTTCTCATTTCTGTAAGATATTTATTGTGTTTCTATTTGATTTGGTGGCTGATTTCCACAGGAAGCCATGGAAGGAAGAATAAGAGAACAGTTTAGCCCTGTAGTTCAACACGTCTCCTGATTTGTCCAGAACTTCCAGTGACTTTGAAATCTTCCCTTTTATATCATCAATGTGTTTTTTTTTTTTTTTTCAAGATAGTTTGTGGTCGATCAAAAACTTGTTCAGTTTTAGCGTTACAGATTTTCAATTCAATATTATAATTTGTTTCTTTTTGTTTTCCAAAAATCACGAGTTTTGTTGTCTTGATAGTCAGAGATCATTTATTCATATCAAACCAGGATTTGAGGATTTTCAATAGTTCCTTCAGGTTTCTCCAAGAACAAAACAAAATAACAAACTTCAGCACACCTGTGCCGTCTGCATTGCTGCTTGAGTAGTTGTTCTGTTTTCTCTAAATCCAAACTGATTTTCACCTAATATTTCATGTTTAGAGATGAATGAATCCAGTTGTGTCACAGAGTTTCCTCGTATTTTAGAAACCTGAGGAAGAAGCGATATTGATCTGGAGTTGGCCGCGCAGTGTTTCAGCTGGCTTCATGTTATCAGGAAAACAAATTAGATGTGTGTGTGAGTGGTCTCATAATATAACGGAAGACTTCTCTAATAATCAACATATCAATGGAATTTATGTCTGTTGATCTTTTGTTCTTTAGTTTTCTTACAATTTTAATCTATCAGATCAAACTTATCTTGTTTATCACCAGTAGGGCCAATAATACCCGCAGAACAGTCACTGAAATCTTCAACAGTACGTCTTAAGTGATCTCCTGTTAGAACCATTGATAAAATAATTGGGAAGTTTGAATTTATCATGATTTCCCAGAATAATGCTATTAATGACTTTCCAAATCCTTTGGTTGTTTTTACTCTCCTCCAGTATTTTACTCTTGTAGCCCTTCTTCTGTTGTCTCATGACAGACGCCAGTTTATTTTTATATAACTTGCATTTTTCTTCACGTTCACTTGTTCATATTTGTAAAAAAAAAAAATGTATATATATCCAAATCCAGATGTTAGACAGTCAGTAAACTGATGAAGATGCTCATCAATGAGATGATCAGTTTGACATGATCTAAGGTGTAAATCAGAGACGTTCTCTTCTTCCTCTCTGCAGTGTCTCTGACTCACGGCGTGCTGAAGAAAGCCCGAGGGAATCTGGAGGTGAGTGGAGCCCAGACACCGATGGCGTGGCGCGGCGGCGCTCAGAGCATCAGTCACTCAACCCGTCTTCTCCTTCCTCCTGTCGCTCAATGAACGGTAGACAAATTACTGCAGCCTGTTTGGGCTGAAAGCCCTGAGCGGAGCGGCGGCGACAGGTCAGTGTGGAGCGCGACTCCATCTGCTGCATGACGCCAGCGCCACAGGAAGTGTGTGTGAGTGTGAGTGTGTGTTAGTGAAGTTGGAGTAAGTGGAAATCACAAAGCACATCTCACGCTGCATGAAGACGCTGAGACGAGTTTGACATTTTGTGCTGAATGCTTGTTTGCTTTGGAGACGTTGAGCTCAGCTGGAAAACCCTGGATCTGATTGACCTTTGACCTCTGACCATTCCTCTCAAACTGATCAGGTCAGATTAACACTCAGAATACAGGACGAAGGTTTCTGGTTTCACTCCCGAGGCTTGAAGGGGATGGAAACACACGGGATGTTTGAATGCCTCCAAATGAAGCATGTCGTTCTTACATCAGGGTTGTCCAACGTAAGGCCCGTGGGCCAAAACCAGTCCACATGAGGCTCCAATCCGGCCTTCAAAATCACCAAGCAAACTGAAAAAATTTCACAAAAAACAGATTTCTGGAGCAGTGTTGTTTTTGGCAGCTTATTTTGATTTAGTTTTAGTCTTAGTTGTTTGGACAAAATCCTCATTAGTTCTAGTCACGTTTTAGTCATTTCTGCTCCTCGTAGTTTTAGTCTAGTTTTAGTCGACGAAAACCAAAGAGGTTTTAGTCCAGTTTTAGTCATTTAAAAAAAAGGCTAAAACAATACGTGAGGAAAAAGACGGACAAAGGAAATTTTTAAACCTTACCACTGTTTT